>NC_066584.1:477703992-477783992 GCF_024323335.1 Lathyrus oleraceus
CGATTTTGATATTTTTTTGCCCTCTAATTTCACATGCATTTGAGAATTAGTTCGATCAATCTGTCTTTAGATCCGAAAATTTATTATGGCTGATATTTTAGGCATTATGCTGCATGAAATGCATGTTATGCTATGTAGATGATGCATGTGTCATGACGCATACATTAATTTATTGAATGAGGGACAAAATTGGGGTATGACAAGACTAAAAATAAAATGATGCACAAACGTCGCTTTGTTGAGATATCAATAATCCCGAAAATGGCACAAAAAACTTTATGACTTCTCGGCAAGTGTACCAATAATGTCGAAGTGATAAGAAGATCGAATCCACAGGGACTGCTTCTAACAAGAGAAAATATGTGCCATGTATAAAAACTAGTAAAAATGAGGGTTTTTGAGTTTCAATGCTAAAAGTAAGTAAGAGATTAAACAGAATTACGAAAGCGGCCATGTTGTGTTTTAAAATCCCCTATTTCGCTATTGTAGATGTTTGATTCCTTGTCTGAATGATCTTATCACTATAACCCCGCGGCGAATTAACAAAATCGTTATAGTCGATCCCTCACGAAATAAATCACTAACCACTACTCAGAGTTTTCTATACCAAGTCCGCCAACGTAAGTAGGGTTAGGTGATGTACTGAACGTTAATTCCTTATGCCACTACTCAGGGTCTCCTATTCTTATTCAACCAGCGTAAGTACAAAATTTTTCCTAGGTCTAAGACATAGACTAATGGTCAGTATTCCCTATGTGCCCAAAATCAATTTAAAAGAGTATCTCACATAAAAAGCATTAAGAATAATAAGCAATTGAATGACATTATAGATCAAAAGGTTCATACAAAGTCAAATCAACATAGAATCCAATAATATTTAAATAGGTTCATCATAACACAACATAACCTAGAGAAACTTAGCTACTCATAATTCAGATAACAATACCACAATTGATAGATGAAAATAAAATAAGAATTCCCTTGAAGTAATGGCCTCTAATGGCTTTAAATGCCCTAAAAATCATCCCTGATGCTCACCAAATCGTGTTATTCTCTTCAATTTTCATAACCTTTATCAAAGTGCAAAAATTTCCCTTAAAAAGAGCTTAGAATGGGTCAAACGCGTCAGAAATAACCCAGAAAAAGGGACCAGCGCATGCGTGATTGACTTGCATCGCGATGTAACTTTTATGGGCCCATCGCGCGTGCGATGCTGCGCTATGGTGCATGTGATTATTTCTGAAACTACACTCTTTTTTACTGATTTTTCACTCAAATTTTCACTAAGTCCATAATTTTCAGATTTAGTTATTTTTCCTCATTCTTTGGTCTTTGTTCTTTATTTTGACTCATCTTTCACTTTTTTTGATCTGATTCTTTGACTAAATTTATGCAATGACGGGTTGTCATCAATAATCAACTTTTGAAACTGCAAAAACACATTTAGATAGTTTTGTAACAAACTGATTTGAAGGAAGTAGGTCTAAAATCAATCTTAAAATGAAGTAAATGACCAGATAAACAACAACTGTAAATGAGAATGTCATAAAAAAACAAGAACAAATTATCGTAAATAAGGACGTAAGAGATCATTCATGGCCGATTGAAAAGAACTATGAGCATTAGTCAAACCTAAAGGTATAACTAAGAACTCGTAGTGTCCATCAAAGGTTCTGAATGTCGTTTTGTGAGTGTCGTCTAGTACAACTCTAATATGGTAGTAGCCTGACTTTAGGTGAATCTTTGAAAACAAAGAAGAAGAACCCAAATAATAAAAGAGCTCATCAATTGTGGGTATTGGGAAATGATCACTGATGGTTACAACATTTTAAACACAATAATCCATACAAAATCCCCACGTGCCATCTTTTTTTCAAACTAGGAGCACCGGTGAAGAATAAGGGCTAGTGATGGGTTTTATTATTCCCTCCGAAAGCATGTCAAGAATTAATGTGGTCATTGCTTCCTATTGGGAATGGGGGTATCAGTAAGGTTTAACATTAATTGGGGTTGTGTTTGGGTTAATTGGGATATGGTGTCCATGTGGCATTGGTGGGGGTAATCCGTGGGGAGCTTGAAAAACAGTTGGGTAAGATTTTATAACATCTCTAATTTGGTGGGGGGGGGGGGGGGGTGTAACACCCCGATTTAAAATAAGAGAATTATTTAATTGAGTTAATATCATTTTATTAATTTAATTAAATAAAGTTGAATTATTGGATTATTTGTATTATTACTATAGATGTTATTTATTTTAATAATAATTAAATAAATAAAATAAATGGAATATGAAGAGTGGAAGGGTAAAAGTGGAAATTGGATAAAAGAGGCCAAAGTGAGGACTCAGGTTGTTTTCACGTGTTTTGCCTCAGAGTCAGAGAAAGGGGGGAGAAACGCTGAAGAGAAAGAGAAAGAAGAGGAAAAGGCCAAAGATTGCTCAGAGCTTCCTTCAATCCAAAGAGGTAAGGGGTCTGAACCTTATTAAACAATAATATGCTGAAAATGGTGAAATATTGGATGAACGAAAATGGGGATTTTAATCGAAGGAATTCGTAGAAATTATATGCAATGATGTTAGGATTTGTGAAATCGAATAGGGGACTATTTGTATTAGATGATATGAGTGATTTTGTGTGAAATTTGGACTGTGGAAGGATGAATTTGGATAGATCCGTAGCAGAAAAAGCCATTGCAGATCTGGAAATCTGGGTTCTGGTCATACGCGTATGGCACTAGGCAATACGCGTATGAGATAGCTGGTACGCGTATGGCACTAGGCAATACGCGTATGGATGAGGAAGATGATGTTTTGAACGTGTTTTGGTCTCTGTTGGTACGCGTATGGGAATGTGATACGCGTAGCATACGCGTATGGTCATGGGCAATACGCGTATGGATTTGGTCAGGCGTGGGTAATACGCGTATGAGCATAGGCAATACGCGTATGGGCAGACTTGTGGTCTTTCCTGGGCTGTTGTTGTGCAGTTTTTGGTTGTTTAGGCTGAGCGAGGTAACTTAGCTGATGCATAGTATACGAGGGATCATTTCCCGTTGCTTTGAGTGGTATAGATATTAGTAGAGTGTGATAATACTGTGTTTGATTATGTGGCATGATGTGATGTGCTTTTGTGATAGAATGTGTTAATGATGATGATAACATGACTATATGATGCTGTTGTTGCTATGTTGATTATGATGCATGCTTGGTGTGCATGCATTCATGAAAGGCCGATGCCTAGTGATGAACGGACTGAGTTCCAATGATGTTGTTGACTCCGGGCTTGTTGAGAGGCTTGGTTCCTTGCGGGGAACTCGGATTCTATGGTGATGAATCTGGGAGTGGTGATCCTGTAGTTGGTCACAAAATGGGTATACCGAGTCGTGTTGAGTCATGCATGGGTGTGTACATTGCATTTGATATGTTGTTTTGTTGATGTTCATGAATTTGTTGATTATGATGATTATGATGAGCTGTGTTGGCATATGTGAAATATATTTATGTTTATGTTCTGTCGTTATATATTATTTAATAATGTAATTCTCACCCCTTCTGCATGTGTTTATGTTCATCTATGATGAGCAATGTGCAGATAAAGAGGAGTAGCTATTGTTGAGGTTTGAAGAATAAGTGTAGAGTTATTCTACAGAGTCGAGTCAAATGCTCTGGTCATGTGACACCGGGGTTATGGGATTCGATAGATAATTGATTATTAGTTATGTTGTTTATGATGACTAACATGTTGAGATGTTTTGTTGAGATAATGTTGAACCATTATTATGAATTGTTATATGATGAATGATAATATTAATGTTGTTGTCCGCTGCGAAGTTTTAATAAAATAAATAATATGTTTTATGTTGTGATGCGATAATTGTTATGTTGTAAGAAATGTAAACTCTTCTACATGTTGTACTCTGATAATCTATTTAAATATGTCGTTTGGGTAGAAGGGTGTTACATAAGTGGTATCAGAGCATGGTCAGTCCAGTCGAGTCATAATGTGATGTTTTCCCTGTTGGTCGATTAGTGTAAATGACACTGTCGATATTTAACGGTTGTAGTTGTGTCGTGCAGAGTATGGCTGGAGAAAATGACCGTGCGATTGCTGAGGCTTTGGCTGCTATGGCGCAGGCTATGCAGGCGCAGCAGAATCCGCCGGTCGACGAGTTTAGGAATTTGGGAAGGTTTCTGAAGAATAACCCTCCTACATTCAAGGGGCGCTATGATCCAGATGGTGCTCAGATTTGGCTGAAGGAAATTGAGAAGATTTTCCGGGTGATGACGTGTACTGAAGCACAGAAGGTGCAGTTTGGTACGCATATGTTATCTGAAGAGGCTGAAAACTGGTGGGATAACACTCGCCAGAGAATTGAAGTACCAGGTGCTGAGATGACTTGGGAAAGGTTCAAGGCGGCCTTTCTGGAGAAATATTTTCCTGCTGATGTGCGATGTAAGAAGGAGATGGAATTTCTGGGACTGAAGCAGGGTAACATGTCTGTTGCTGATTACGCTTCGAAGTTTGAGGAGCTGGTGCAGTATTGTCCTCATTATAATAATGCTGATGCTGAGGAATCCAAGTGTGTCAAGTTTGAGAACGGGTTGCGTCCCGAGATCAAACAAGGCATTGGTTACCAGGAGATTCGTAGGTTTCCTACACTGGTTAATAAGTGCAGGATATTTGATGAAGATAGCAAGGCTAGGACTGCTCATTACAAGAGTCTTAGTGAGAAGAAGAATAAGGATCGTGGTAGTCCTTATGCATCTCCGAATGGTAAAGGTAAGCAGAAAGTAGTAAATGAGAAGAAGCCAAGTGGGGGAGGATCTCCCATAGCTGGTAAATGTTTTAAGTGTGGCGAGCCAGGCCACCGTGCTGATAGCTGTACCAAGAAAGTGCTGAGATGTTTCCGATGCGGTCAGGTTGGACATAGAGTTACTGAATGTAAGGATGCTGGTCCGACATGTTTTAATTGTGGCGAGAAAGGCCATATCAGTTCGCAGTGCTCGAAACCGAAGAAGGCGGCTACTGCAGCTCATACTACTGGTAGGGTGTTTGCTCTGAGTGGGGCTGAAGCTCCTAAAGAAGAAAGAAGGTACGATGAGGTTGTGTGTCGATTACCGGCAGTTGAATAAGGTGACTATCAAGAATCGGTATCCATTGCCGAGGATTGATGATTTGATGGACCAGTTGGTTGGAGCTCATGTTTTCAGTAAGATTGATTTGCGGTCGGGTTATCATCAGATCCGAGTGAAGTCAGACGATATTGCGAAGACTGCTTTCCGTACGAGGTATGGTCATTATGAATACACTGTGATGCCGTTCGGTGTATCTAATGCTCCAGGTGTGTTTATGGAATATATGAATCGTATATTTCATCCGTACCTTGATAATTTTGTTGTGGTGTTCATAGATGATATATTGATATATTCTAAGACGGAAGAAGAGCATGCAGGACATCTGAGAATTGTTTTGCAGGTGTTAAGAGAAAAGAAATTATATGCAAAGTTATCTAAATGTGAGTTCTGGTTGAAGGAAGTGAGTTTCCTTGGCCATGTGATTTCGAGTGGTGGGATTTCTGTTGATCCTGCTAAAGTTGATGCCGTATTACAGTGGGAGACTCCGAAGTCTGCTACTGAGATACGCAGTTTTCTGGGGTTAGCTGGTTATTATCGCAGATTTATTGAGGGCTTCTCTAGGTTGGCATTGCCGTTGACGCAGTTGACTAAGAAGGGTCAAGTGTATGTGTGGGATGCAGCTTGTGAAGCGAGTTTTGTTGAGTTGAAGAGGCGGTTGACCAGGGCTCCATTGTTGATCTTGCCTAATCCTGGTGAGTCCTTCGTTGTTTATTGTGATGCTTCTTTGATGGGTATTGGTGGTGTTTTGATGCAGAATGGTAAAGTTGTAGCTTATGCTTCTAGACAATTGAAAGTTCATGAGAGGAATTATCCTACGCATGATCTAGAACTTGCAGCTGTTGTATTTGTGTTGAAAATGTGGAGGCATTATCTGTATGGTTCCAGATTCGAAGTGTTCAGTGATCACAAGAGTCTGAAGTATCTGTTTGATCAGAAAGAGTTAAATATGAGGCAGAGAAGGTGGTTAGAATTACTGAAGGATTTTGACTTTGAATTGAGTTATCATCCCGGTAAGGCTAATGTAGTTGCGGATGCGCTGAGTAGAAAGTCTCTACATATGTCTATGATGATGGTTCGGGAGCTTGAGTTAATTGAACAGTTCCGTGATATGAGTTTGGGTTGTGAAGTTTCCGCTGATAGTGTAAAGTTGGGTATGCTGAAGTTGACTAGTGGAATTCTGGAAGATATTCGGAATGGTCAGCAAGTTGATGTCGCTCTAGTTGATCATATTACTATGGTTAACCAGGGTAATGGTGGTAATTTTGAGATTGATGAGAATGGCATCCTGCGATTTAAAGGTAGAGTTTGTGTTCCTGAGGTGTCGGAATTGAAAAAGAGTATTCTTGAAGAGGGCCATAGGAGTGGATTGAGCATCCATCCAGGTGCAACTAAAATGTATCAAGATTTGAAGAAGTTGTTTTGGTGGGCTGGTATGAAAAGAGATGTTGCTAAGTTTGTGTATGCCTGTTTGACTTGTCAGAAGTCAAAGATTGAACATCAGAAACCGGCAGGTATGATGCAACCTTTGAAGATTCCTGAATGGAAGTGGGATAGCATTTCCATGGATTTTGTGACGGGATTACCGAGGACGGTGAAAGGTAATGATTCTATTTGGGTGATTGTGGATCGATTGACTAAGTCGGCGCATTTCTTGCCGATGAAGATTAATCACTCTTTAGAGAAGTTGGCAGAGTTGTATATTGAGGAGATTGTGAGGCTGCATGGTATTCCATCCAGTATTGTGTCTGATAGAGATCCCAGATTTACTTCTAGATTTTGGGAAAGTTTGCAGAAAGCGTTGGGAACTAAGTTGAGGTTGAGTTCAGCTTATCATCCTCAGACTGATGGTCAGACCGAAAGAACTATCCAATCCTTGGAGGATTTGTTGAGAGCTTGTGTGTTGGAGCAGAGTGGTTCTTGGGATAGTTATTTGCCGTTGGTGGAGTTTACTTATAATAATAGTTTTCATGCTAGTATCGGTATGGCTCCATATGAAGCATTGTATGGTAGGAGGTGTAGAACTCCATTGTGTTGGTATGAATCAGGTGAGAGTGTTGTACTCGGACCTGAGATTGTGCAGCAGACGACTGAAAGGGTTAAGATGATTCAGGAGAAAATGAAGATTTCTCAGAGTCGTCAGAAGAGTTATCATGATAACAGGAGAAAGGCACTTGAGTTCCAAGAGGGAGATCATGTGTTCTTGAGAGTTACTCCGACGACAGGTGTGGGTAGAGCTTTAAAGTCTAAAAAGCTTACTCCGAGGTTTGTGGGTCCGTATCAGATTTTGAAGAGGGTTGGGGAAGTGGCGTATCGGATAGCTTTACCGCCGTCGCTTTCTAATCTGCATGATGTGTTTCATGTATCTCAGTTGAGAAAATATATTGCGGATCCTTCGCATGTTGTTCAGTTGGATGATATCCAGGTGAGGGATAATTTGACCGTTGAGGTGTTGCCAATTCGGATAGATGACCGAGAAGAGAAGACCCTGAGAGGTAAGAAGATTGCTCTAGTGAAAGTTGTTTGGGGAGGTCCAGCTGGTGAGAGCTTGACTTGGGAGCGTGAAGATCAGATGAAGGAGTCGTATCCGGCTCTATTTGCTTGAGGTATGTTTTCGAGGACGAAAACTCTTTTAGTGGGGGAGAGTTGTAACACCCCGATTTAAAATAAGAGAATTATTTAATTGAGTTAATATTATTTTATTAATTTAATTAAATAAAGTTGAATTATTGGATTATTTGTATTATTACTATAGATGTTATTTATTTTAATAATAATTAAATAAATAAAATAAATGGAATATGAAGAGTGGAAGGGTAAAAGTGGAAATTGGATAAAAGAGGCCAAAGTGAGGACTCAGGTTGTTTTCACGTGTTTTGCCTCAGAGTCAGAGAAAGGGGGGAGAAACGCTGAAGAGAAAGAGAAAGAAGAGGAAAAGGCCAAAGATTGCTCAGAGCTTCCTTCAATCCAAAGAGGTAAGGGGTCTGAACCTTATTAAACAATAATATGCTGAAAATGGTGAAATATTGGATGAACGAAAATGGGGATTTTAATCGAAGGAATTCGTAGAAATTATATGCAATGATGTTAGGATTTGTGAAATCGAATAGGGGACTATTTGTATTAGATGATATGAGTGATTTTGTGTGAAATTTGGACTGTGGAAGGATGAATTTGGATAGATCCCGTAGCAGAAAAAGCCATTGCAGATCTGGAAATCTGGGTTCTGGTCATACGCGTATGGCACTAGGCAATACGCGTATGAGATAGCTGGTACGCGTATGGCACTAGGCAATACACGTATGGATGAGGAAGATGATGTTTTGAACGTGTTTTGGTCTCTGTTGGTACGCGTATGGGAATGTGATACGCGTAGCATACGCGTATGGTCATGGGCAATACGCGTATGGATTTGGTCAGGCGTGGGTAATACGCGTATGAGCATAGGCAATACGCGTATGGGCAGACTTGTGGTCTTTCCTGGGCTGTTGTTGTGCAGTTTTTGGTTGTTTAGGCTGAGCGAGGTAACTTAGCTGATGCATAGTATACGAGGGATCATTTCCCGTTGCTTTGAGTGGTATAGATATTAGTAGAGTGTGATAATACTGTGTTTGATTATGTGGCATGATGTGATGTGCTTTTGTGATAGAATGTGTTAATGATGATGATAACATGACTATATGATGCTGTTGTTGCTATGTTGATTATGATGCATGCTTGGTGTGCATGCATTCATGAAAGGCCGATGCCTAGTGATGAACGGACTGAGTTCCAATGATGTTGTTGACTCCGGGCTTGTTGAGAGGCTTGGTTCCTTGCGGGGAACTCGGATTCTATGGTGATGAATCTGGGAGTGGTGATCCTGTAGTTGGTCACAAAATGGGTATACCGAGTCGTGTTGAGTCATGCATGGGTGTGTACATTGCATTTGATATGTTGTTTTGTTGATGTTCATGAATTTGTTGATTATGATGATTATGATGAGCTGTGTTGGCATATGTGAAATATATTTATGTTTATGTTTCTGTCGTTATATTATTATTTAATAATGTAATTCTCACCCCTTCTGCATGTGTTTATGTTCATCTATGATGAGCAATGTGCAGATAAAGAGGAGTAGCTATTGTTGAGGTTTGAAGAATAAGTGTAGAGTTATTCTACAGAGTCGAGTCAAATGCTCTGGTCATGTGACACCGGGGTTATGGGATTCGATAGATAATTGATTATTAGTTACGTTGTTTATGATGACTAACATGTTGAGATGTTTTGTTGAGATAATGTTGAACCATTATTATGAATTGTTATATGATGAATGATAATATTAATGTTGTTGTCCGCTGCGAAGTTTTAATAAAATAAATAATATGTTTTATGTTCTGATGCGATAATTGTTATGTTGTAAGAAATGTAAACTCTTCTACATGTTGTACTCTGATAATCTATTTAAATATGTCGTTTGGGTAGAAGGGTGTTACAGGGGGGGGGGGAGTTTGAGAGAGAGTGTAATGTACCGCTAGGAGATGTTGTGTGTTGATTATTTTGGATGGGTGTTGGTTGGTATAATAAAAGGTGTAAAGAAGCAATGAAGTCGGTTTGTATTAAGTGGCAAAGTTGGTTATATGTGGATAGGGCTGGGGTATGGTTGGTATCACCAGTTATTGTGATTTTTGTTTGGTTATATGTGAATGAAATTTTTGGTATTGAAAAATCAGCTGAAAATGGTCCAAGCGTTCTCAACAATTCCATTCCTAAGACTACATTTTCCCCTTCAATGGGAAGCAAGTATAAAGGGATGAAAAATAAGTGATTTTGAAGTGTAATTAGGACTTTAGGGCAGAGTCCTGTACATTGCTGGTGAGACCCATTTCCCACCATGACAAAAAAGTTTGGTATCTGTTTTGTAGGGATTTTGAGATGTTGGGCTATTCTAGATTGTAGAATATTATGAGTGTTGCATGTATCAATAAGAAATGTCATTGTTAAGCCATCAAGCAAACTTTTGAATTTCAAAGTCTTAGGAGAATAATGGCCACTAGCAGCTTGTGATGAAAGTTGAAAGTAAGTTTCTTCCAATTCTGACTTTGTTTATACAACATCAAAAACTTCATTAGGATCTTGAGTTTGTAAGGGGGAAACATCATCTATCAATAGTATGAGGAACTTTCCTGCTTTACATTTGTGGCCTGGAATGAATTTTTCATCACAATTAAAACATAACCCTTGGGCACAACAAGTGATTTTGAAGTGTAATTGAGACTTTAGGGCAAAGTCCTATACATTGCCGGTGAGACCCATTTCCCACAATGACTAAAAAGTTTGGTATCGATTTTGTAGGGATTTTGAGATGTTGGGTTATTCTAGATTGTAGAATATTATGAGTGTTGCATGTATCAATAAGAAATGTCATTATTAAGCCATCAAGCAAACCTTTGAATTTCAAAGTCTTAGGAGAATAATGGACACTAACAGCTTGTGATGAATGTTGAAAGTAAGTTTCTTCCAATTCTAACTTTGTTTCTACAACATCAAAAACTTCATTAGGCTCTTGAGTTTGTAAGGGGGAAACATCATCTACCAATAGTAGGAGAAATTTTCCTGCTTTACATTTGTGGCATGGAATGAATTTTTCATCACAATTAAAACATAACCCTTGGGAACAACATTCTTCCTATTGAGCAGGGGTGATATGACGAATAGGGAATTTATTTGGGCCTATGTTGTGTTGGGTTGAAGCTTAAGGCTTATGTAGGGTTGAAGTGTTTGGGCTAATGTATGGTTGTTTAGGATGTGGTTGGGAATTTGGGGTGTTGTTGTTTAGGTATGGGGATTTGGTAGTTTTAGGTTTTACATCTTTGAGCTTTGCTTCAATGAGTTTGGCTAATCTGATAGCATGTGAAATAGAGTAAAGACGTTGTATAGCTAGTTCATTATAAATTTCTGGAATTAAACCGAATATAAAATAATTCAATACAACATCTGGTGGGAGTCCAATTACTTTATTACCTAATTTTTCAAATTTGGCTTGGTATTCTGAAACGGAACCATATTGTCGCAGTTTGAACAATTGGGCTTGGTGGTTTTCGTAGGTTGAGGGTCCAAAACAAAGTTCAAGAGCCCTAGAAAAAGCCTGCCAATCAGTAAGGTCATGGTTTTGGAACATCCATTTATACAATCCCAAAGTATCCTCTTTCATATAAAATACAACTATTGGCAATCTATTTTCATAAGGAATATTATAAAAAGCAAAAAATTGTTTTGAGCATCAATACCATCAAAAATCCCTAAGTCAATTTTAGGGCTTCGAAAAGATCATTGCCCAAAATTTTAGTATGTGGAAATGAGGGAAACACTTGCTATTGGGGGTGGAAAATGGTTGGTTAGGGTGGCTTTAAAAGTATAATAGTTAGAGTGTAAAATGGGTTGTGATTGTGCAGAAGTTAGGGCTGGTGGTGGAGGTGGGGTTGGTGGGACAACTGTAAAAGTTGATTGGACAACTGTAAAAGTTGATTGGACAACTTAAATGCTAGGTTGTGGTTGGGCAAAATAGAGTGGTGAGGGTGGTGGTGAGGAAGTAATTTGATTAGTGTTTAAGCTTTTCCTTGTATGAGGAGAGGACGATGGTAGGGGTATATACATAATGGGAACAAAGGTGTTGATAATCATATTTTCAGAACTAGTTGTGTTTAAGAGTAAAGATGATATACTTGTAGAAAATCTATTTTGTAAAGTGGAAACTGTCATGGTAGCTTGTTGTTGTTCACTATGAGGTGCAAGCTTCGTGAGAATGTTCATGATGGATTCATATCTAGAGTAAGAAATGTTCTTTTCATTGTCTAGTATGGCGTTGATCTGCCCTAGATCTGCATTTTCTTTTTCAAATCTCCCATCCATTTGTTGTTGGGTATGGTTGAGAGCATTATCTAGATGTACGTGGGCTGTTTGAACAACTTCTTCCATAATGTCTCTAGAAAAAATGTTTGATGGTTTATGAGGCATGGATTCAAGGGATGAAAGTACCAATGATAAGTTTATGAGGCATTATCTTTATGCTCTTTACATATTAATATGAATAGAATAATGTTTTACATTTAATACTTACACCCAAGCATTCTTTATGGTATTTATATGGTAAAAAAATGTTTTTTAATAAAAAAAAAATATTTATAAAAAATATATTTACTTTTAAAATTGTTTTTGTAACAAAAATATAAAATTTGAAACTAACCAATTTTATTGTTGTATTAACCATAAAAATACACGTTATTAATCACATATTTTTTATTAATCAAATTTACTATTTCATTAACTAATAAAGTGTCTAACATTAATTAAATTCTAACATTAAAATATGAAATATAATAATCAATATTTACACTCTATTAGCCAATTTTATTTACTATATTTCATATATTTTATTATTTAATATCAGAACTTGGTTAATATAGTGTAAAGATTGGTTATTATATTTCATATTTTAATGCTAGAATTTAGTTAATGTTACGTATTTTATTGGTTAATAAAATATGTTATGGTTAATATAATAATTAATGATAAATTTTATATTTGTGTCATAAAAATAATTTTTAAAATAAAAATATTTTCTTAAAACATTATTATTTTATTTTTAAAAAATATTGTTTACCGTATAAATACGGTGTACAATGCTTTTGTGTAAGTATGAGGTGTAAAAGAGGGTGTAAAGATAACATTGTTGTTAATATTAAGATGAGACTTTAATCTTAGTCCACGACAATAGTAAAATTCATCAATTAAAACCATCATATATATAACATTTATGTGGAAAAGACAAATTTATATTATATAGCAAGTTCAACAAATATATTTCACATAACTCAAACATATGCAACATTTTGCACACTAACATCCTATATCGCAATTTAATTAACCAACTCATTGCATCACACACTGTAATTTAAACATAACATTGAATATCATAATCACCATACACAATACTTTACATTGTTGTGATATAATCTAAGTTAGTTACTAGATTATCAAGTTAGTTAGTTTGTTATACTAGCTCCTTGGGTTACAAGTAACCTATTGTATATAGATACATGTGTAGATAAATCTCAATATAAAAATTCAATACAATTATTTTTCATTCTCTCTCTCATTCCCTCCCTACCCAAGTGCATTGACACTAAGAGATTGGTATCTAAAACTTCTGATTCATTTTTCTTGATCATGAATTCAAGAATTGAACTCTGGTGACCGTGTTTCCAGGGATCATGAATCGTGTTTACTGGAAAGATGAATGGTAGCAATATTATTCCCAATTCTCTTCCAATTCTTGATGGAAAAAATTAAATATGATGAATTAAATAATTGCAGTGAATTGGATAATATGTCAAGGTTGCAGCACCTTACCACTAAGTTTGAGAATCTGAGGATGAATCTATCTGTGAATTTCACATCATGTTGTGTGATATTGCCAACATCTCGCATGCCTTCGGTGAAAAGATGTTTGAAGAAAAGCTTGCCAAAAAAATTCTCAAATCATTACCTAAGAGGTTTGATATGAAAGTGACTGCTATTGAAGAAACTCAGTACTTAAGCAGTTTTGAGGTTGATGAACTCGTTGGTTCCCTACAAACCTTTGAGATTTTCATCAATGAAAGGTTAGAACAGAATAACAAAGGTATATCATTTGTTTCCAATAGTGAAGAAGATCAAGGTAATGAAGAAGAGAGCATTTCAGATGTTATAACTCTTCTTGGGAAAAAGTTAAACAAATCTTTAATGAACCTGGAAGAAAGTGGATGACTAATGTCCATGAAAAGGGGTCTGACATCAGTTCCTAGAACAAATGCAAAGTGATTGAATACATTGAGTGTGAAATGTATGGTCACATTAAAACTGAATGTCCTACTTTCTTGAAGAAATAGAAGCAAAGATTGTCAATCATCTGGTCTGACTCTGACCATGAAAGTGATGGAGAAAATGTTAAAAAAGTGATGGCATATATTGGTAAGGGTGATGTTGAGGGATAACCTAGTGATGAGGACTTAACTAATGAAGAGATACTGACTTCGTTTATACTATTAATCACCAAGTGGAAAGAAGCTTGTGTGGAAATAAAGAGACTAAAGAAAATGATAAGTGATCTTTATAAAGATAAAGATAATCTTACCACTACCATCTTAGGTCTGAAAGAAAAATAAGTGACAGTGTTATCATCCAAGCTTGAGGACACCGCAAAATCTGGTGAGATATTAAATAAAGAATCTAACAAGATAGATGAAATTATAGAAGATGGGAAGAGGTTAAGATTTAAGATTGGTGCTAAATTATTAGGATAAATCCAGGTAGAAGGGAAGAAGTCAATTAATTTGGTAACAATAGGCTTTAACTACAACTTTATGAACAAGAAAGGACACATATTCCAACATAACACCCAACATGCGCACCCTCATAATAAGAGTTACAAGAGCTTTGATAGAAGATGTCATCACTATGGTAAATATGGGCACATAAGTCCTAATTGTTATAAACTGTATGGCTATGCTCAACCCTATAGTCAACCAAGGCTTAAAAGGAAAGAAAAGAAAGTTAAAAAAAAGGTGTGGAAAGCCAAAATGGAAATCTCAAGTCTCATAGATCATGCTTCTCTTAGAGTGTCTTCTAGAGAGGATTGATAATTTGATAGTGGATGTTCCAGATATATGACAGGGGTAAATTCTTATCATGTAGAGCTAAAACCTTATTCAAGCGGATTTGTTACTTTTGGTGGTGGTGTAAAAGGCAGAATTAAAGGCATAGGCAAACTAGTGTATCCTAGACTTCCTAGCCTTGAGAATGTGCTTCTGGTAGAAGACTTGACTGCCAACTTAGTAAGTATAATTCATATATGTGATCAAGGTCTTAAAGTAAGCTTCAACAAATCAAAATGTGTTGTTTCCAGCCAAGGCCATGAAGTGGTTATGAAAGGCTCAAGGTCCAAGGATAAATTTTATTTGTGGATATCTCATACCAAAGAAGATCCTTCTACATGTCTGATGTCAAAAATTGATGAGACCAAACTATGGTACCAAAAACTTGGTCACCTCAATCTCAAGAGCATGAAGAAGGTTGTTTATGGATAAGCTATAAAGGGATTTCCTAATCTCAATATTGAAGAATGAAAAGTTTGTGGAGAGTTCCAAATAGGCAAGCTACCCAAGATGTCTCAAAAGAAGCTCCATCATCTTGCCACCACAAAGGTTCTTGAACTATTGCATATTTACTTGATGAGGCACATGCAAGTAGAAAGTCTAGGAGGAAAAATGTATGTCTTTGTGTGTGTGGGGGACTTCTCAATCTCAATATACATTTGGGTAAAGTTTATTAGGTAAAATTTTGACACATTAGAGGTGTTCAAAAAGCTATGTCAATTTCTTCAAAGAGAAAAAAGGATTGGGATAGTAAAAATCATAAGTGACCATGGGACAGAGTTCGAAAATTCAAAATTATCTAAGTATTATTCTTCAAAAGGTATTGGTTGTGAATTCTCATCTCCTATCACTCCTTATTAAAATGGGATGGTGGAAAGGAAGAATAGAAATTTGCAAGAGTCAGTTGGAGTTATGTTACATGCTAAGAAACTTCCTTACTATTTCTGGGTTGAACCAATGAACACAACCCACCACATTCATAATAGAGTGACCATTAGCGCTAGGAGTAAATAAACTCAAAATTAGTCATGGAAATGGAGAAATCCAAATGTCAAGTACTTCCATGTATTTGGGAGCATGTTCTATATCTTGGCAGATCGTGAGAAAAGAAGAAAGATGGATCCTAAGAGTGATGAAGGAATCTTCCTTGGATACTCTACTAACAGTAGTGTTTATAAAGTGTATAAAATCCTACCATGGCTATGATGGATTCCATGAATGTGGTAGTTTATGACACTCCTGAAGATAAGAAAGAATAAGAATATGAGCTTCCTGCTCAACAAATTGATGTTCCAGACAATGTCCCACCCAAGGAGTCTGACATTGTGCCTGAGATACAAAATTATAATGATCTTCAAATAAATAAGTATCATCAATCATATTTTAGAAGAATCACCCCATAGAGAATATCATAAGAAATATTAATGAAGGAGTTGTAACAAGATCCATATAAAGTATTCCAAACTCATGCTTCATCTCTAAGATTGAGCCTAAGAACGTCAAGGAAGCATTGACTGTTGAGTTCTGGATCAATTCTATGCAATAAGAACTTTGTCAATTTGAAAGAAACAAGGTATGTGAGCTAGTTCCTTGACCTGAAGATATGAACATCATTGGTACCAAGTGGATTTACAAGAACAAATTTGATGGAAGTGGTAATGTGACAAGGAATAATACAAGGTTAGTTGCTCAAGGGTATACTCAAATAGAAGGAGTGGACTTTGATGAGACATTTCCCTAGTAGCCAAATTGGAATCCATTAAACTATTACTTGGAATATCACGCATGCTGAAGTTGATACTATTTCAAATTGATGTTAAAAGTTCCTTTTTAAATGGGTACCTTAATGAAGAGGTATATGTGGAGTAACCTAAGGGGTTCATTGATCCTAACTCTCCAGATCATGTATTAAAACTGAAGAAATCTCTTTATGGCTTGAAAAAAGCCCCAAGAGCATGGTATGAAAGATTTACTAAGTTCATGATCAACAATGAATATAATAGAGGAGGAATACACAAAACTCTATTTGTGAAGAATGATTGAGGGAAGCTTATGATAGTCCAATTATATGTGGATGACATAGTTTTTTGTGGGATGTCTGACACAATGGTGCAATGTTTTGTTCAACAAATGCAACATGAGTTTCAAATGAGTCTTGTAGGTGTATGTGCTAGGTATCACATCTAGAGAAATATGATCCTTCGCGAAGTCGCAGAGAAAATGATTCAAACAAAGTCTCCACCGAAATTTATTTATTCTAAAGAAGGAAAGGAAAAATATTGATAAAACCCTTAAAATAAAATGAAGATAGTCGTCACAACCAAATTCAGGTTCGGGAGTCGATTACGCAAGGGGAAGGTATTAGCACCCCTCACGTCCGTTGTACTCAACGAGAACCTTTTAGTTAAAGTTGTGATTGAATGTTAGCTTAGGTCAATTGTTTTCTTCGAGTGATAAAGAATGTAAAAGGAAAATAAAAGGGTCGCAAATTTTTTTTATTAGGGTGTTTGATAAGATTGTGAGTCTTGATCCTACATACCCTCGGGTACAATGAGTAACTCAAAGCTTCATAATTCGGGGAAACACAAAATATATTTTTGGTGTTTTTTTTATTATAGTGGTTGACGAGACGATGAATGTAACACCCAGAATATTGTTAGATTAATTTAAATATTATTTTAATATGATTATTTGAAGGTAAAATGAATTATTAAATAATATTGGGAATTATTATTATTATTATAGATGTTATTTATTTTAATAATAATTAAATAAATTAAATAAATGGAATATGAAGAGTGGAAGGGTAAAAGTGGAAATGGATAAAAGAGGCCAAGGTAAGAACTCAGAGTGTTTTCACGTATTTTTGCCTCAGAGTCAGAGAAAGGGAGAAACGCTGAAGAGAAAGAGAAGGAAGAGGAAAAGGCCAAAGATTGCTCAGAACTTCCTTCAATCCAAAGAGGTAAGGGGTCTGAACCTTATTAAACGATAATATGCGAGCAAATTCATGATATATGTTGGATTGTTGATGGATTTTGGGGATTTTAGGGAGATTGGGAAAGTTTGGGGTTTTGATGGAAATTCTCCGATCTGTGAGTTTTGTTGAGTTATATGCTTAGAAGCCCGCGCGTCCACTGTTTCCGCACTTAAAATCTTATTTATGCACATAACAGCCAAATGACGTTCGCCATTATGCCTTTGGCGTTCGCCATTTGGGCTTTTTTTTCCAGAATAAGAGCGTTTAACGCTAATGGCGTTCGCCATTAGCCTAATGACGTTCGCCATATCAGTTTGACGGACAGTTTTTCCAGAATAAGAGCGTTTAACGCTAATGGCGTTCGCCATTAGCCTAATGGCGTTCGCCATATCAGTTTGACGGACAACTTTCGCGTTTTAAACTCCCAGATGTGATATCGTTGTAATGTTGTTGTTGTTTTGTTGAGTTGTATGTCATGCTATTAATGATGATGATAACATGACTATATGATGCTGTTGTTGCTATGTTGATTATGATGCATGTTTGGTGTGCATGCATTCATGAAAGGCCGATGCCTAGTGATGAACGGACTGAGTTCCAATGATGTTGTTGACTCCGGGCTTGTGGAGAGGCTTGGTTCCTTGCGGGGAACTCGGATTCTATGGTGATGAATCTGGGAGTGGTGATCCTGTAGTTGGTCACAAAATGGGTATACCGAGTCGTGTTGAGTCATGCATGGGTGTGTGCATTGCATTTGATATGTTGTTTTGTTGATGTTCATGAGTATGTTGATTATGTTGATTATGATGATTATGATGAGCTGTGTTGGCATATGTGAAATATATTTATGTTTATATTTCTGTCGTTATATTATTATTTAATAATGTAATTCTCACCCCTTCTGCATGTGTTTATGTTCATCTATGATGAGCAATGTGCAGATAAAGAGGAGTAGCTATTGTTGAGGTTTGAAGAATAAGTGTAGAGTTATTCTACGGAGTCGAGTCAAATGCTCTGGTCATGTGACACCGGGGTTATGGGATTCGATAGATAATTGGTTATTATTTACGTTGTTTATGATGACTAATATGTTGAGATGCTTTGTTGAGATAATGTTGAAACATTATTATGAATTGTTATATGATGAATGATAATATTTGTGTTGTTGTCTGCTGCGAAGTTTTAATAAAATAAATAATATGTTTTATGTTGTGATGCGATAAGTGTTATGTTGTAAGAAATGTAAACTCTTCTACATGTTGTACTCTGATAATTTATTTAAATATGTCGTTTGGGTAGAAGGGTGTTACATTAGTGGTATCAGAGCCTGGTCAGTCCAGTCGAGTCATAATGTGATGTTTTCCCTGTTGGTCGATTAGTGTAAATGACACTGTCGATATTTAACGGTGGTGGTTGTGTTGTGCAGAGTATGGCTGGAGAAAATGACCGTGCGATTGCTGAGGCTTTGGCTGCTATGGCGCAGGCTATGCAGGCGCAGCAGAATCCGCCGGTCGACGAGTTTAAGAATTTGGGAAGGTTTCTGAAGAATAACCCTCCTACATTCAAAGGGCGCTATGATCCAGATGGTGCTCAGATTTGGCTGAGGGAAATTGAGAAGATTTTCCGGGTGATGACGTGTACTGAAGCACAGAAGGTGCAGTTTGGTACGCATATGTTATCTGAAGAGGCTGAAAACTGGTGGGATAACACTCGCCAGAGAATTGAAGTACCAGGTGCTGAGATGACTTGGGAAAGGTTCAAGACGGTCTTTCTGGAGAAATATTTTCCTGCTGATGTGCGATGTAAGAAGGAGATGGAATTTCTAGAACTGAAGCAGGGTAACATGTCTGTTGCTGATTACGCTTCGAAGTTTGAGGAGCTGGTGCAGTATTGTCCTCATTATAATGATGCTGATGCTGAGGAATCCAAGTGTGTCAAGTTTGAGAACGGGTTGCGTCCCGAGATCAAACAAGGCATTGGTTACCAGGAGATTCGTAGGTTTCCTACACTGGTTAATAAGTGCAGGATATTTGATGAAGATAGCAAGGCTAGGACTGCTCATTACAAGAGTCTTAGTGAGAAGAAGAATAAGGATCGTGGTAGTCCTTATGCATCTCCGAATGGTAAAGGTAAGCAGAAAGTAGTAGATGAGAAGAAGCCAAGTGGGGGAGGATCTCCCATAGCTGGTAAATGTTTCAAGTGTGGCGAGCCAGGCCACCGTGCTGATAGCTGTACCAAGAAAGTGCTGAGATGTTTCCGATGCGGTCAGGCTGGTCATAGAGTTACTGAATGTAAGGATGCTGGTCCGACATGTTTTAATTGTGGCGAGAAAGGCCATATCAGTTCGCAGTGCTCGAAACCGAAGAAGGCGGCTACTGCAGCTCATACTACTGGTAGGGTGTTTGCCCTGAGTGGGGCTGAAGCTCCTAAAGAAGATAATCTGATTAAAGGTACTTGCTTGATTAATAATGTTGAATTGCTTGCTATTGTTGACACTGGTGCTACTCATTCGTTTATTTCGTATGAGTGTGCGACCAGGATTGGTGTGATTATGTCGTCCCTAGGCGGAAGTATGGTGATAGATACTCCTGCTAATGGTTCTGTGAAGACTTCTGTTGTCTGTCGAGGTTGTCATTTGACGATCTTTGAGAGAGAGTTCGTGATTGATTTGGTGTGCTTACCCTTGCACCAAATTGATATTATTCTGGGAATGAATTGGCTAGAATTCTATGGCGTGTTTATCAACTGCTATAGGAAGACGGTGCGGTTTTCTGAAGTTGGTGAGAATGATGAGGCAAGATTTCTATCTGCTAGGCAGGTGGGGGATTTTGTGAAAGATGAAGCTCAGATATTCGCTTTATTTGCGTCTCTGCAAGCGGATAAGAAAGTGGTGAGTGTAGATTTGCCTATTGTCTGTGAATTTCAGGATGTGTTTCCGGAGGATGTAAGTGATTTACCTCCAGAACGTGAAGTCGAATTTGCCATTGACTTAGTACCAGGTACGAGTCCAGTGTCGATGTCTCCTTATAGAATGTCGGCAACTGAATTAGTTGAATTGAAGAAGCAACTTGAAGAATTGCTTGAGAAGAAGTTTGTGCGTCCAAGTGTTTCTCCTTGGGGTGCACCAGTATTGTTAGTGAAGAAGAAAGAAGGTACGATGAGGTTGTGTGTCGATTATCGGCAGTTGAATAAGGTGACTATCGAGAATCGGTATCCATTGCCGAGGATTGATGATTTGATGGACCAGTTGGTTGGAGCTCATGTTTTCAGTAAGATTGATTTGCGGTCGGGTTATCATCAGATCCGAGTGAAGTCAGATGGTATTGCGAAGACTGCTTTCCGTACGAGGTATGGTCATTATGAATACACTGTGATGCCGTTCGGTGTGTCTAATGCTCCAGGTGTGTTTATGGAATATATGAATCGTATATTTCATCCGTACCTTGATAATTTTGTTGTGGTGTTCATAGATGATATATTGATATATTCTAAGACGGAAGAAGAGCATGCAGGACATCTGAGAATTGTTTTGCAGGTGTTAAGAGAAAAGAAATTATATGCAAAGTTATCTAAATGTGAGTTCTGGTTGAAGGAAGTGAGTTTCCTTGGCCATGTGATTTCGAGTGGTGGGATTTCTGTTGATCCTGCTAAAGTTGATGCTGTATTACAGTGGGAGACTCCGAAGTCTGCTACTGAGATACGCAGTTTTCTGGGGTTAGCTGGTTATTATCGCAGATTTATTGAGGGCTTCTCTAAGTTGGCATTGCCGTTGACGCAGTTGACTAAGAAGGGTCAAGTGTATGTGTGGGATGCAGCTTGTGAAGCGAGTTTTGTTGAGTTGAAGAGGCGGTTGACCAGTGCTCCAGTGTTGATCTTGCCTAATCCTGGTGAGTCCTTCGTTGTTTATTGTGATGCTTCTTTGATGGGTCTTGGTGGTGTTTTGATGCAGAATGGTAAAGTTGTAGCTTATGCTTCTAGACAGTTGAAAGTTCATGAGAGGAATTATCCTACGCATGATCTAGAACTTGCAGCTGTTGTATTTGTGTTGAAAATGTGGAGGCATTATCTGTATGGTTCCAGATTCGAAGTGTTCAGTGATCACAAGAGTCTGAAGTATCTGTTTGATCAGAAAGAGTTAAATATGAGGCAGAGAAGGTGGTTAGAATTACTGAAGGATTTTGACTTTGAATTGAGTTATCATCCCGGTAAGGCTAATGTAGTTGCAGATGCGCTGAGTAGAAAGTCTCTACATATGTCTATGATGATGGTTCGGGAGCTTGAGTTAATTGAACAGTTCCGTGATATGAGTTTGGGTTGTGAAGTTTCCGCTGATAGTGTAAAGTTGGGTATGCTGAAGTTGACTAGTGAAATTCTGGAAGATATTCGGAATGGTCAGCAAGTTGATGTCGCTCTAGTTGATCATATTACTATGGTTAACCAGGGTAATGGTGGTAATTTTGAGATTGATGAGAATGGCATCCTGCGATTTAAAGGTAGAGTTTGTGTTCCTGAGGTGTCTGAATTGAAAAAGAGTATTCTTGAAGAGGGCCATAGGAGTGGATTGAGTATCCATCCAGGTGCAACTAAAATGTATCAAGATTTGAAGAAGTTGTTTTGGTGGGCTGGTATGAAAAGAGATGTTGCTAAGTTTGTGTATGCCTGTTTGACTTGTCAGAAGTCAAAGATTGAACATCAGAAACCGGCAGGTATGATGCAACCTTTGAAGATTCCTGAATGGAAGTGGGATAGCATTTCCATGGATTTTGTGACGGGATTGCCGAGGACGGTGAAAGGTAATGATTCTATTTGGGTGATTGTGGATCGATTGACTAAATCGGCGCATTTCTTGCCGATGAAGATTAATCACTCTTTAGAGAAGTTGACAGAGTTGTATATTGAGGAGATAGTGAGGCTGCATGGTATTCCATCCAGTATTGTGTCTGATAGAGATCCCAGATTTACTTCTAGATTTTGGGAAAGTTTGCAGAAAGCGTTGGGGACTAAGTTGAGGTTGAGTTCAGCTTATCATCCTCAGACTGATGGTCAGACTGAAAGAACTATCCAATCCTTGGAGGATTTGTTGAGAGCTTGTGTGTTGGAGCAGAGTGGTTCTTGGGATAGTTATTTGCCGTTGGTGGAGTTTACTTATAATAATAGTTTTCATGCTAGTATCGGTATGGCTCCATATGAAGCATTGTATGGTAGGAGGTGTAGAACTCCATTGTGTTGGTATGAACCAGGTGAGAGTGTTGTACTCGGACCTGAGATTGTGCAGCAGACGACTGAAAGGGTTAAGATGATTCAGGAGAAAATGAAGATTTCTCAGAGTCGTCAGAAGAGTTATCATGATAAGAGGAGGAAGGCACTTGAGTTCCAAGAGGGAGATCATGTGTTCTTGAGAGTTACTCCGACGACAGGTGTGGGTAGAGCTTTAAAGTCTAAAAAGCTTACTCCGAGGTTTGTGGGTCCGTATCAGGTTTTGAAGAGGGTTGGGGAAGTGGCGTATCGGATAGCTTTACCGCCATCGCTTTCTAATCTGCATGATGTGTTTCATGTATCTCAGTTGAGAAAATATATTGCGGATCCTTCGCATGTTGTTCAGTTGGATGATATCCAGGTGAGGGATAATTTGACCGTTGAGGTGTTGCCAATTCGGATAGATGACCGAGAAGAGAAGACCCTGAGAGGTAAGAAGATTGCTCTAGTGAAAGTTGTTTGGGGAGGTCCAGCTGGTGAGAGCTTGACTTGGGAGCGTGAAGATCAGATGAAGGAGTCGTATCCGGCTCTATTTGCTTGAGGTATGTTTTCGAGGACGAAAACTTCTAAAGTGGGGGAGAGTTGTAACACCCAGAATATTGTTAGATTAATTTAAATATTATTTTAATATGATTATTTGAAGGTAAAATGAATTATTAAATAATATTGGGAATTATTATTATTATTATAGATGTTATTTATTTTAATAATAATTAAATAAATAAAATAAATGGAATATGAAGAGTGGAAGGGTAAAAGTGGAAATGGATAAAAGAGGCCAAGGTAAGAACTCAGAGTGTTTTCACGTATTTTTGCCTCAGAGTCAGAGAAAGGGAGAAACGCTGAAGAGAAAGAGAAGGAAGAGGAAAAGGCCAAAGATTGCTCAGAACTTCCTTCAATCCAAAGAGGTAAGGGGTCTGAACCTTATTAAACGATAATATGCGAGCAAATTCATGATATATGTTGGATTGTTGATGGATTTTGGGGATTTTAGGGAGATTGGGAAAGTTTGGGGTTTTGATGGAAATTCTCCGATCTGTGAGTTTTGTTGAGTTATATGCTTAGAAGCCCGCGCGTCCACTGTTTCCGCACTTAAAATCTTATTTATGCACATAACAGCCAAATGACGTTCGCCATTATGCCTTTGGCGTTCGCCATTTGGGCTTTTTTTCCAGAATAAGAGCGTTTAACGCTAATGGCGTTCGCCATTAGCCTAATGACGTTCGCCATATCAGTTTGACGGACAGTTTTTCCAGAATAAGAGCGTTTAACGCTAATGGCGTTCGCCATTAGCCTAATGGCGTTCGCCATATCAGTTTGACGGACAGCTTTCGCGTTTTAAACTCCCAGATGTGATATCGTTGTAATGTTGTTGTTGTTTTGTTGAGTTGTATGTCATGCTATTAATGATGATGATAACATGACTATATGATGCTGTTGTTGCTATGTTGATTATGATGCATGTTTGGTGCGCATGCATTCATGAAAGGCCGATGCCTAGTGATGAACGGACTGAGTTCCAATGATGTTGTTGACTCCGGGCTTGTGGAGAGGCTTGGTTCCTTGCGGGGAACTCGGATTCTATGGTGATGAATCTGGGAGTGGTGATCCTGTAGTTGGTCACAAAATGGGTATACCGAGTCGTGTTGAGTCATGCATGGGTGTGTGCATTGCATTTGATATGTTGTTTTGTTGATGTTCATGAGTATGTTGATTATGTTGATTATGATGATTATGATGAGCTGTGTTGGCATATGTGAAATATATTTATGTTTATATTTCTGTCGTTATATTATTATTTAATAATGTAATTCTCACCCCTTCTGCATGTGTTTATGTTCATCTATGATGAGCAATGTGCAGATAAAGAGGAGTAGCTATTGTTGAGGTTTGAAGAATAAGTGTAGAGTTATTCTACGGAGTCGAGTCAAATGCTCTGGTCATGTGACACCGGGGTTATGGGATTCGATAGATAATTGGTTATTATTTACGTTGTTTATGATGACTAATATGTTGAGATGCTTTGTTGAGATAATGTTGAAACATTATTATGAATTGTTATATGATGAATGATAATATTTGTGTTATTGTCCGCTGCGAAGTTTTAATAAAATAAATAATATGTTTTATGTTGTGATGCGATAAGTGTTATGTTGTAAGAAATGTAAACTCTTCTACATGTTGTACTCTGATAATTTATTTAAATATGTCGTTTGGGTAGAAGGGTGTTACAATGAATCTCATTCCTACGTATCTCCAGGTGCGATGGAGAACTCAAAACTACGTAGTTCTTGGTAGCCAAGAGTGTTTGTTAATTGATTTTAATGAACACGTGTTTAGGTCACATTCTAACGGTTAAACATTGGCTTGTTTATTCACGGTTGAGGCTTAAGTGCTAGTTTGTATTCACATTATAACAGACTAAACAATGTTCTTTGGAAAGGGTTTTAATGGCACGGGGGTGAGAAAAAGAGGTTTAATTGGTTGAAGTTAGTTTTATCGACAAATGTTTAGATCGTATTCTAACAATTAAACATTGGCTTGTTTGCTTCTGGTGGAGGCTTAAACGCTAGTTTGTATTTGCATTAGAACGGACTAAACAAAGTTATTTTGCAAAAAGAAGTTCTTGATCGCACGACAGTGAGAAATTAGGTTTAATGTGTTTGAGTATATTTTAGGCGGAAGACGAGTATTCGGACATAGAGCTCCACAACATTGACCAAGTATTTGGGGAAGGGGAAAGTCTACACCATCCTTCATTTTCCTTCTCAATGATTATACAAAATTGTGTGGCAAATTGAGTTGAGGTTCATTAACGGAAGACGATTATTCGCATAGGCAGTCATACAGTGTTACCCAAATAATTGGGAAAGGAGAAGTCTACACCATCCTTCATTTTTCTTATTTAAGAGAACCAAACTCGATTCAAGCAATTATTGTCTTTTAATTAGGGAGGACAAACATTTGGACATAGAGTTCTACAATATTGGCCAACCATTCGGGGAAGGAGAAGGCCTACCCCACCCTTCCTTTTTCATCCATTTTATTTGTAAATATAGGATAATAAGTATTTAAATTTGATTAAGAAAATACACTCGATGTTGATCGATGTTTGATTTGCGTTGAGGGCTAATTGAAATAGGATCGAGAAAAGACCCGCTTGGCATTAAACCAAGGGTTTTGCTTATTGAAAATGATTGAGAAATTGGGATAGTGAAAATGATTTTGATTTAAGAAAATTACTCGATGTTGGTTCAAGTTCATATTTGTTCCTTTTGAGAATGATTGATTTTAATCTTGAGTTAAAACTTAACTAAGATAAAAATGCAATCAAAAGAGAGGCGATTAAGATACAAGTCCATTAAACAAGTATAAAATAAGAGGAACTCGTTGTAAGAAGGCCCAAGAGGAAGCCACTGGATAAGAAACAAGCCAAAGTCTATGGTACTAAATTTAGCGCCATGTTAAACAATCGTAAGGTAAATTCATATAGAAATCACTTTATACGAGTCAGGTCAACAAAATCTATGCATCCAAACGATTTTCGAAAGCTAAATTGGATTTAAACTTCTGGAATCGCAACGCAATAAAAGGCGGTAGTAATTATATAATATATTCACGAAATTATATACACTGATTAACTAAATGCAAGCAATTAATTAAATAATTCAATTAATAATTAGAAAAGCAATCACTTAACTAAACAACTATCCATAAAATAGTCAAAATTCAATTCTAATTTAAACTAAATAAATAATCAAATGAAGGAAAAAAACATAAGAGAAGTGCCAATATAATTGGGCAAGGTGCAAACATTAACAATAGATGGCCCGATCCAATCGATCATTAAAACCTTAATTATATCATAAAGAAAAATTGTAATGATAAAAAACAAACCATGTTGTAATGTGGGGGTGTAAAAAAGTTAATGGGTCCAACCCACAATTAAAATTAATCCTAACTTAACTAATAATAATAATTATAAAAAAAACAAAAAAATAAGAGAGAAAACAAAAAGGAAATAAAAAGGAGGCATCAACGCCTTCTGTACCCATGCAGTTTTTTAAAAAATAAAATAAAATAAAAATAACCAACCAAATCTTGACAAGTGGCATGCTAACAATATTATAAAAATAAATAAATAAGAAGAAAAAAACAAACCAAAAAACAAAAAAAAAAGTGTTTGCTTTAGCTTTTCATTAAAGTCTCTCCCTCATGCATTCATTGGCCATGGGATTTATGCAGCGGTGGATTTATGTTGAGTTTTGTGTGGTGTAAAGGTCGGCGGACAAGGTACACGATAGTGGTGGTTGACGTGTTTGAGAGAGAGTCGTTTGTTGGTGGCTGTTTCGTCGAGTGAATGCGGCCGGAAAACAAAGTTTGTGAGGGTTGTTGTGTGTTTGGTGGTTGTGACACGATGCAAATGGTGGAGGTATAGGATCGTGGCATTTACATGGAGGGTTTTGAGATGAGTGTTGGAGAAGGGTGTGAGGTCGTGCAGAGTTGGTTTCTGGTCGAATATGTAGGCGTTATGGGTGGCTGACGCGTGGATGGTTTTGTAGTGGATGTGCTTTGCCGGTAATGGGAGTTTGCAAGAAGGTGGTTTGGTGATGTTTAAGATGGAATGATCAAGTGGATGGTGTATAATGATGTTGATATGGTGAGAGGCAAGACGAAGGTGAGAAGATTGTTAGTGTGTGGTTTTTGTGTGTTTCGTGAGATGGAAATTCGGCAGTGCAAAGTGGATGTCACTGTTGTTTTAATGTAGGTGACTTAAATGTTGTGTTGTGTATGGTGGTGGTTCGCGGTTATGATAGAGTTCATGGTCAGATCTATTGTTGCGTTAGCAGTTGGTATGAAGAGTGAACAAGATGGTATGAAGTGTTTGTAATAGTAGAGGGAGTATTGAAGGTTATATAAGTTTTTTGGGAGTAAAATGAAATTGTGAATGATGGAAATGGAAATGAGGATGAAAGTTGGAATTGGGTTGCTGAAAGTTGTTTTAAGAGGATAAGATAGGGAAGCAAAATGGTGAAGTTTTTACATGGTGAAGATGGTGTTGTACAAAGAGAGAGGACTTAATTTTAAGTATTTTCTTGTTCAACAAAAACACTTCCTTCTTGTTTCCCACTCTTTCCACCATACCTAAAATTATGTGTGTGTGTGTGTGTGAGAGAGAGAGAGAGATCCCAAAGCGAGGGTGGCATTTTATAGGTGATGATTTTTGGTCTGAGTGTATTGGCTTAGGTGTTATTGTATTGGAAAAAGAAGGTGATAGCTATGCATAATAGTAATGTATGAAAGGGAAAATAATACTATAGCTTTTTTCATTTTCACTCTTTAGTTTGCAAGAGAAATTGGGATGGGATTGGAGACGTTGATTATAAGTGGTCTATTGGTCTTTTCTCTTCCATACAACTTTGATATATATATATATATATATATATATATATATATATATATATATATATATATATATATATATATATATATATATATATATATATATATATATATATATATATATATATATATATATATATATATATCACAAGAATTATGGTTATCATGTCTATAGTTCCACATATGCCCTTTGATGAGTTAATTAGTGCAAAAAAAAATTAAGAACAACTTAAATTAAACAAAAATCAAACAATCCTAAATAAACAAAATTAAATCAAAACTAAAACATCGAAAATTCTAATTAATTAAAAAATATATTTTGAAAAAGAAATAAAAATAAAAGGACTCAAAAGTGAATAAAAATCGGGCATATAAATGCTTGAAAAATTAAGTTGAATGCACCAAAATGATCAACGCGAAATAAACTTCTCAAAAACATACATATTTTGATCAAATTTTAAAATAAAAAATGACCTGTTAAAAGGTTTAGGAGGATCAAAATGCGACCGAAAAAATAAAACGAACATGTCAGGTTAAACTATGTGAACCGTAGATTAATAAAACTTACATCTGCAAGCCTGATCTTGAAATTTTCTATCCGCTAATTTTACGTACATTTGAAAATTGATTCAACTGATTTGTCTGTACATCCGAAAATCTATTCTGGTTTATATTTTAGGCATTATGTGTGATGAAAGACATCTTATGTTATGCAGATGATGCAAAGTAAAAATAAAATCAGATGCATGAAAGTTTTAAAATGTCTAGACAAAATTAGAGTATGATAGTTGTCCCTATTTAATTACCTTGAACTAGAAGGTATAAATGACCATGGTCTTCGTACATTTGTAGTGGAAGATAATTAAATACGAAAAGACCCTGAATTTTGTTCTTCGAGATGCGGAGATGAAATGTAGATATGAAATGTAGAGAGAAAATGCAATGAAATTCAGGAAGAACAAGTTTATTGGCGAAGCTCTGCAGGGAAAAAATTAATAAGAGATTTAAGGGTAACCTCTGCTTGGGGAGAAATAATAGAGAAGATGCTGGTGGAACATCATTATCAACACAAAGTTGAAAAATGACTTGCTGGGAAATAATTCCATGAGCACATGCGGGGTAATATCTCTTTTCAGAGAAATACTTCCGACTTGAATGAGGACCGATCTGGATACTCATGATTATCCTTGGATCCTGAATTATGTCATGTATGTTATGATGTTTTGTACGACATTCCATTTTGGGTGGAAGTACCATGCATGAATGATGAATGGAGATGCATGTATGGATACAACTGCTGGGGATTTTTTAGGTGCATGTAGGAATGCAAATTATTTTGTTCATTTTGATGAAGCTTATCGTTTCGAAGGGAATGTTATGCATAGGTATTCTGATGATTGATAGGATTGTTTCTTTTGAAATTTCCTGTTTTGACAGGAACGTTATGCATGAAGTGCTGCATGCGATGCATGTGGGAATGCAACTGGGTAATTGGATTTTTTTGTAGGGCTTTATTTTTTTTTATGATGAGAGATTGTTGGGAAATATAATCATTAAAGGGTTGATGGAAATGACTTCACTAAGGAGTGACATCATTAAAGGGTTGACATAAAAGGATTATAAAGGACTGTCATCATCAAAGGGTTAATGGAAAGAAATTCACTAAGGAGTGACACCGTCAAATGATTGATTGGAAAATGACTTCACTATAGAGTGACATCATCAAAGGGTTGACGAAAAGGGATTATAAAGTACTGTCATCATCAAAGGGTTGATGGAAAGAACTTCACTAAGGAGTGACATCGTGAAATGGTTGACGAAAAAGGATTTCACTATGGAGTGACATCATCAATGGGTTGACGGGAAATGATTCAGTTAGGTAATGTCGTCATCAAATGGTTGATGGCATCATTATAGAGTTGATGGGAAAGGAACATTTTGTAATATAATTATCAAAGGGTTTATGGCATCATCAAAGGATTGATGGGAAAGGATTTTTCATCATCAAAGGGTTAATGGAAAGAAATGTGTTATGTATGCATGTGGTGCATGTTAATGAAAACTTCTCATTTCGGCGAGAGGATTTTTTGATATGAAACTTCTTATTTTGGAAGGAAAGTTATGGATGAAATTTTCAGTTTCGTCAGAAATTTTATGCATGCAGTGATGCATGTTTGGATGAAAACTTCTCGTTTCAGTGAGAGAGATTTTTTGATATGAAACTTCCTGTTTCAGCGGTAAAGTTATGCATATAAGTTGTATGCAATGCATGTGGTAATGGAAGCAAGTGATTGAGTTTTGTAATGGAATGTGTCTTCCCTTTTCAAGGGTGATATCATTTTTGGGTACCAATGTTGATTGGATTTCTGGATAGTTGCCAATATGGATTGGACTTTTGGTTTCTTTAGTAGTTGCAAATATGGATTAGACTTTTGGTTGGTGAAAGGATTTGACTTCCTGACACTCGGTCTTTGACGATGCGATGATTAGAGGATATATGTAGATGCTCTTGGTGCCCCAAGTTTGATCCGTTGTTAAAATTGTGTGTTTGTTCCTGAGAGAACCTCAAATTCTTTGCCTAATATATCACGATGACTTGGAAATGATTTCATGAACATAGTGACATAATCAATGCATGACGATTATGTTTTTGCTTTGTCTAAGGATTCTTCCAGGATATGATGTTTTACTAGTGATCTTTCGAAACTTGTTGTGAACTCAATGGTTACTAGTGTCTGGCACGGTCTACTTGACCAACTTGAAAGCATAGAGGAACTTGCCCCTTTGTAACTTGGCTGCCCCAGTCTGTAGGGTATTTGAAGGAATTCTCCTCGAAAGGAAACCTTGGGGGTGATTATACCATGATATGGTTTGAGACGATTTTCCCTAGTGTCTGAATCTTGCAAAGATTTTCCTCCCTGATCAACTGATGCTTGGAGATTTGTTTCAGACTGACTAATTATTTGGTAAATATAGCCATTGGATGTCATGCCCCTGATCCATAGGGTTCTGAGATGGTCTTGATTCAGGTCAGCATAAATGAGTGTTCAAATTCCTCTCTGATTGCTTCTTGGTATTTCCTTGATGCCAATTAGTCACTTGCAGTTAAAATTGCTCATTCAAAAATGGTAATTTTAAATGCAATGCTCATGCAGGTTTTAAAAAAATCATTTATTGGAATGATATGATATTGTGTGATGAGTGGACCATTGGTCCAAATGTAGGGCTGATTTAGCTAGTGTGTGAAACAAAGGTCCATTGGACCATTGTAATACGGTCTGGTTCATGGTTTATGAAACAAAGGATATAAGACTCAAATTTGTTTAAACCTACACCTTCTTCGTGATGATTCTCTAGTCCTACATTTAGTGAATTCAACACACGCATTCGTCTTCTAAGAGAGTTTGACGGTGTGAGATTGAAGATGATGATTCAATATTATCTTGAAATGGAAGCCACCTTATTTTATTTTTGCCATAGATGTTGGTGACCCTTTGATTTTTGATATGGTGGTCACTGAATCTTGTTTTTCTTTGTTGAGGATTTAACAACCTCCATTGATTAATTTTTTTTATTTTGATCCCTAACTCTTTCCTGGACCCCTTTTCGAAGCTCTTAGTCCATCGAGTTTGCCCTAATTTTTACCTAAGTCACCTCTTTGGGTGTTCGACTTAGCGGGTTTTTTTCTTTTATTTTTATTTTGCTAAAGGGTTGTGACTGCCAAGTTACTGGTCATTGAAGAACAACTGGCATAACTTTTGGATTTTTCGTGATTCCTTCGACACTTCAGGATGGGTGCAAAGAATATCGGGATGTTTCATCTTGTGATTCAAATGCGTAGTCAAATTAACTAAACACTATTCTTCCCCAGGTTAAGCGTAAGGGTTTTTAGATCTGAAATAAACACCTACTTCTAGGCTCGAAGTGGTTAACTACGGATTAACTCCTTATCTCTCTATTGTTAGGGAAATTGAAACAATGCATGTACATCATAAGCAGGATTTAATCTGAAAGCATACCATTATCAACTTGGGTATTTTGTTTTTGTCATCCTCCCTCCAATTTATGCTAAAACAACAATTTGATAAAGGAATGGGAGAAATGTTTTTTGATATTTATATAAATGGAAAATGAGTGAATATGACATGATTAATTCAAAAAATGCATGATCACTTCATTAATACTACCATTAAAAGAAAACAATAATGCTCAAAAGAAAATAAGTGTTCAACATGCAAAGAAAATACAAATGAAATGCTAAAAATAGCCAAATGATTGCCAATGTAGAGGAAAAACTCGCGTGCTTGGTTCACTATTAGGCTAGCCTTCTTCAGAGTTTGAGTCCATTCTACTCATTCAGACCGGTATGATAATCATCTTCAAACCTATTCTCGATAATTTCATCTATAACATGGACTGATGGACATGTATGACTAGGTGAAGGATTATTATTGGTATGAATTCCTTTGGGTGTAAATGAGAACATCTTGGAGTCAAGCAAAGTCTATACCTTAATCTTGAGCACCTTACAATCTTCAGTCGAGTGCCCTTATGCCCCATCGTGGAAGTCACATGGGCAATGGTGTCAAAGCCTGGTGAGTATGGTGGAAGCACCAGATTTAGTTACTTCGGCATTATCAGTCCACTTTTGATCAAATATGGAAGTATTTTAATGTATGGCATTGGTAGCGTATTGACGCGCCTCTCTGGATTTCTTGGTCTTTGTCGGGCGTGTTGTTGCTTCTAATATGGAACATGTTGGTGTCGGTATGGCTGCTATTATGAAATATGTCGTTGATGCTGAGGAGGTCCTCCATTTGTAAAAGGGTATTAAACATGTCGAGGGAATGGTGTTTGGTATAGAGCTTGTGGAGTTTCCCAAACTGCATTAATTTCATCCTCTTATTCCTCTTAGGAACTAACAATGGATTCACTTTCACTAGCCTGGCTACTCGCGGCGTCTAGGATTTTTCTGCTTTTGAACATGCTCTCGATGATTTCTCTAACTATCACAAGGTGATAAAAGTTAGATAACACACTACCCATCATCCTTTCAAAGTATGGACTTTGTAAGGTATCAATGAAAAACTCAACTAATTATTTTTCTAAGAGTGGTGGTTGAATGCGAGAAACCAACTCTCTTTATCTTCGGGCATACCCTTTAAAGGAGTCGTTGCTTTCTTGAGATAAGCTTCTCAACGCTATGTGATTGGGGCCCATGTCCAATTTTTTTTGTTGGAATAACAAGTCCAGGTATCAAACACATGTTTTAAGCATCCATATCAAACGTATCCCGCCCTTCTATGGCATTAAGTCTTTTCTCCAGCATGCGACGTCTTTCAGTAATCTCATCATCTTATGGTCGTTCAATATTCATCATCGGCCTTCCCCTTGGGAATTTGGTGTTGAGAATGCAAAGCTATGATACTCAACAACATCATGAGATTAGGAACACCTATCTCGAAAAATTGGATGTTCTTGTAAAACAGAGTTCTCAACCGGGATTCGTATAGGCTGAGAATGAGCAGGATCGTTTACTTAAGGTGGAATGACATTCTCAGTAACTACAGTCCATTGAATGTTATCCTCTCTCTTGCTAAAACTATCATGGCCTCCACAGTTGGTTCAACTTGTTCTTCATCAAGTCAACATCTGCTTTTAACACTAACTAGTTCTACTCCAACATATCCATGATCTTTCGAGAGTTGCTTCATGTCTGATATGGGTCTCAAAAAATTAGTTGCGGGTTATGGAAAAAGGATGGATGAGTTTATTTTATCATTTTGAAAATGATATGCAGACATGCGGATGAATGCAAATGCATGATATGTTGTATTTTCAATATGCAATGAAGATGTAATGTAATGCTTAGAATCGCACGTTCATCGTTTTCTCAGGTCATTCATAGTGATGGATAAATAACCAATATTTATGATTAAAGGAACCCCATGGGTAGGCTCTAAGGTGGTAGGTTCCCAGAGTCATAGATCCTTCTTAGGAATATAGTCGTTGTAACGACTAATTGTTAGACAATCATATTTCCACGAGAATCTACTCCGGGTGAGGTCTTCGTATACAATGAGTCCTAAGTCTTGCAGGCCCATACTAGTCAACCATAAACTCCAAGGTTCTAAAAATGTCCTCATAATCATGGATCTAGGTTGAAAATATTACCTCCAAAATGACTAATTATAAGATAGTAATACTTTCAAGGGGTCTCATCTGACTGGGGTTCTTATATCAACCCAACGACTCCTAAGTCTCACAGGTTGAACACTACACAACCACCATCTTAAACTTAGGTTTTTCCTCAGACTCGGGTAGAAACTATCTCACAAAGTACCAACAATCAAAGATCTCCAATAGTATCACGAGAACCAACATCAGATAAGAAAAGGTAATAACAATGAGATAAAGAAAAGAAGATAGAAGAAAACAAATAGATAAAGCTAATGTTCATCGCAAATTGAACTAAGTTAGGCTTCACTCTCTCTTGCTTGGAGCGAAAATCCCCAGCAAAGTCACTAGTTGTCGCATCTCGAGAAAGGCGGTCCTTCGCGAAGTTGCGGAAAAAAATATTCGAATAGAGTCACCATTGAACTTTACTTATTCCAAATAAGGAAAAGGAACATATGGATAATACCCTTAAAAGAAAATGAAGATGGTCATCACAACCAAATTCGGGTTCAGGAGTCGATTACGCAAGAGGAAGGTATTAACACCTCTTACATTTGTTGTTCTCAAAGAGGACCTTTTAGTTAAACTTGCAATTAAATGTTAGCTTATGTCAATTATTTTCTTCGAGTGATAAAGAATCTAAAAGGAAAATAAAAGAGTCACAAAAATGTTTTTATTAGGGTGCTTGACAAGATTACGAGTCTTGCTCCTACATATCCTCGGGTACAATGAGGAACTCAAAGCTTCGTAGTTCTGGGCAAGAGAAAAGATATTTTTGGTGTTTTTTTATTATAGTGCTTGACGAGATGATGGATCTCGATTCTATGTATCTCCAGGTGCGGTGGAGAATTCAAATCTACATAGTTCTTGGTAGCCAAGAGTGTTTGTTAATCGATTTTAATGAACAAGTGTTTATGTCACATTCTAACGGTTAAACATTGGCTTGTTGTCTCGCGGTTGAGGCTTAAGCACTAGTTTGTATTCGCATTAGAACAGACTACACAATGTTCTTTGAAAAGGGTTTCGATCATACAGGGGCGAGAAAAAGAGGTTTGATTGCTTGAAGTTTGAGTATGTTTTAAGAGGCGAGGGGGCGAGAAAAATTAGGTTTAATGTGTTTGAGTATGTTTTAGGCGGAAGACGAGTATTCAAACATAGAGCTCTACAACATTGACCAAATATTTGGGGAAGGGGAAGTTCACACCGTCCTTCCTTTTCCTTCTCATTGACTATAAATATTTGTGTCGCGAATTGAGTTGACGTGAATTAACGAAAGACGATTATTCGTATAGGGAGCCTTACAATATTGTCCAAATAATCGGGAAGGGAGAAGGCTACACCATCCTTCCTTTTTCTTCTATAGGAGAACCAAACTCAATTCAAGTAATTATTGTGTTTTACTTATGGAGGAGGAACATTCTAACATAGAGGTCTACAACATTGTCCAACCATTTGAGGAAGGAGAAAGTCTACACCATCCTTCCTTTTTCATCCATATTGTTTGTAAAAATTGGATAATAAGTATTTAAATTTGATTAAGAAAATATACTCGATGTTGATCGAGGTTTTATTTTCATCGAGGGATAATTGAAATAAGTTCGAAAAAAGACTTGTTTGGCATTGAACCAAGGATTTTGATTATTGAAAATGATTGAGAAATTGGGATAGTGAAAATGATTTTGATTTAAGAAAATTACTCGACGTTGAATCGAGTGGTTATTTGTTCCTTTTGAGAATGGTTGATTTTAATCTTGAGTTAAAATTTAACTAAAATAACAAAGCAATCAAAAGAGAGACGATTAAGATACACGTCCATTAAACAAGTATAAAATAAAAGGAGCTCATTGTAAGAAGATCCAAGAAAAAGCCACAGTACCGGAAACAAACCAAAGTCTATGGTACTAAATTTAGCGCTATGTTAAGCATTCGTAAAATGGATTTATGTTGGAATCACTATATAAGAGGCCGGTCAACAAAATCTATGTGTCCAAATGATTTTCAAAAGCTAAATTGGATTTAATCTTCCGGAATCGCAACACAATAAAAGGCAATAGCAATTATATTACATATTCACAAAATTATATCCATTGATTAACTAAATGCAAATAATTAATTAAATAATTCACTTAATAATTGGAAAAGCAATTAATTAACTAAACAACTAATCCACAAAATAGTCAAAATATAATACTAATTTAAACTAAATAAATAATCAAAAGAAGGGGAAAAAAAGAGAAGTGCCAATATAATTGGGCAAGGTGCAAACATCAACAATAGATGGCCCGATCGAAATGATCACTAAAACCCTAATTATATCATAGAATTAAAGACAAAAATGATAATGATAAAAAATAAAGCATGCTGTAACACGGGGGTGTAAAAAAGTTAATGGGCACGACCCACAAATAAAATTTATCCTAATTTAACTAATAATAATAATTATATAAAAAAGAGAAAACAAAAAGGAAATAACAAGAAGGAGGCATCAGCGCCTCCTATAAACATGCAGTTTTTTCAATAAATAATAAAAAATAAATAAAAACAACCAACCAAATCACGAGAAGTGGCATGCTAACAATATTATAAAAATAAATAAATAATAAGAAGAAAAAAAAAACCAAACAAAAAAAAAACATGTTTGCTTCAACTTTTCATCAAATATCTCCATCATGCGTTCGCCAGCCATGGGATTTATGCAAGAGTGGCTTTATGTTGATTTTTGTGTGGTGTTAAGGGAGGCGAATAAGGTACACAATAGTGGTGGTTGGCGGGTTTGCGAGAGAGTGGTTTGTTAGTGGTTATTTTGGCGAGTGAGTGCAGCCGGAAAATAAAGCTTGTGAGGATTGTTGTGTGTTTGGTGGTTGTGACACGGTGAAAATGGTGGAAGGTTTGGGATTGTGAAATTTACATGGAGGGTTTGTAGATGATTGTTGGAGAAGGGTGTGAGGTCGTGTAGAGTTGGTTTGTAGTGCAGATATGAAGGCGCTATGGGTGGCTGACATGTGGACGATTTTGCAGTGGAAGTGCTTCCTCGGTAATGGGAGTTTGCAAGAAGGTGGTTTGGTGATGCTTAAGATGGAAGGATTAAGTGGGTGGTGTATGATGGTGTTGATGTGGTTAGAGGTAAGATGAATATGATAAGATTATTAATGTTTGGTTATTGCGTGTTTAATGAATTGGAAATTTGGTAGTGAACAGTGGATGTCACAATTATTTTAATGGAGGTGACTGAGTTGTTTTGTTGTGTATGGCAGTGGTTTATGGTTACGATGGAGTTGATGGCCAAATCTACTATTACATTTCCAGTATTTGTGATGAGTGAACAAGATGGTATGAAGTGTTTGTAATAGTAGATAGAGTATTGAAGGTTATATAAGTTATTTGGGAGTGAAATGAAACTGTGAATGATGGAAATGAAAATAAGGATGAAAGTTTGAATTAGGTTGCTGGGTGAAAATGGTGTTGTACGAAGAGAGAGGAAGTAATTTTTAAGCATTTTCTTGTGTTCAACAAAAGCACTTCCTTCTTGTTCCCTACTCTTTCCCCCTACCTAAAATTGTGTGTGTGTGTGTGTGTGTGAGAGAGAGAGAGAGGGAGGGAGACCCCAGGGCAAGGGTGGCATTTTATGAGTGATGATTTTTGGTCTGAGTGTATTGGTTTGTGTGTTTTTGTATTGGAAAAAGAAGGTGATGGCTATACAGAATAGTAATGAATGAGAGGGAAAAGAATACTATAACTTTTTTTCATTTTCGCTTTTTAGTCTGAAAGAGAAATTGAGATGAGATTTGAGGAGTGATTATGAGTGGTCTATTGGTCCTCTCTTTTTCATATCACTTTGGTATATATATCACGAGAATTAGGGTTATCATTTCTACATTTCCACATATGCCCTTTAATGAGTTAATTAGTGCAAAAAAAATTAAGAACAACATAAATTAAACAAAAACCAAACTATCCTAAATAAACAAAATTAAATCGAAACTAAAACATAGAAAATTATAATTAATTATTACGAACATTTTGACAAAGAAATAAAAATAAAAGGACTAAAAAATGAATAAAAAGTTGGCATAAAAATGCTCGAAAAATTATATTGAATGCATCAAAATGATCAGCGCGAAATAAACTTCTCAAAAACATAAATGTTTTGATCAATTTTTATAATAAAAAATGACCGGTTAAAAGGCTCAGGCTGATCAAAATGCAACCGAAAAAGGATTCAAAAAATAAAATGAGCATGTTAGGTTAAACTACCTGAATCGTAGATTAATAATACTGACGTCTGCAAGCCCGATATGGAAATGTTTCGTCCGTTAATTTTACGTACATTTGAATATTAATACAACCGATATGTTTGTATATCTGAAAGTCTATTCTGGTTGATAATTTAGGCATTATGCGTGATGAAAGACATGTTATGTTATACATATGATGTAAAGCAAAAATAAAGTCGGATGCATGAAAGTTTTAAAATGCCCAGACAAAATTAGGGTATGACATTAGGCGCTAAGCTAAACCTAATATCACCTTTGTTGTAGGTGTATGTGCTAGGTACCAAGCTAAACCTAAGGCTATCCATCTCACTCAAGTGAAGATAAACTTGAAGTACATAAGTGGGACTCATGACTATGGCATATTGTACCCTCATGATACAAATCCCATGCTTGTAGGGTGTTGTGATGCAGATTGGGATAGAAGTGTTGATGACAGAAAAAGTACATTAGAGGGATGTTTCTTTATGAGTAACAATCTAGTTTCTTTGTTTAGCAAGAAGAAAAATTGTGTCTCTTTATCTACTGTTGAAGGAATACAATGTCGAACAAGATGTCATGACATTGTTTTATGACAACTTGAGTGCTATTAACATTTCAAAATATCTTGTTCAACACAGTAGAACTAAGTACATTGATATTCGTCATCATTTCATTAGGGATCTTATTAAAGATAAAGTGGGAAATCTAGTGCACCTATCATATGATAAACAACTGGATGAAATATTCACCAAGCCTTTGGATGTTGTCCGCTTTGAAAAGTTAAGAATTGCACTTGGAATATGCATATTAGAGATCCTATACCAGTCAAAGATTGGGAAACCTGCAAGGAGACCAAGTCAATATCTCTCTCATATTCTATGATGCACGCATATTTAGAGTAATTCATTCTTTTCCAATCACTTCTTTTATTTTGGATTGTTGATACTAGCAAGATAAAATTTCTCATATCCTTATCTTGAATTTTCTAAGTGTTTGTGCTGATCATCATGAGTCAAAGCCTGAAAATTCAAAGAAGAAACCCTCTAACAAGGGGATTTCTATCATGAAAGATATTGATAGGTTACATGAGCACAAAGAAAGGAAGAACAAGGGAATCGGTCCCACTTCCTATGCAAATGGGGTAAATGCTCAAGGTGCATCATCTGTTAGAGCATCTTCAGCTTGTAAGAATTTTGTCACCAAGATGAAGGTCTTGAAGAAGTGAATTCTTCAATCTCATGAATTTGACTTGGAGGTTGATGAAAACTATGTTACTTTCCTGGAGTCAGGTGGTTGGTCAAGAGATCAACTCTGAAGGATGTTGATTTCAGCTATTTTTGGCCCTTATATTTGGACATTATTTTTGTTTGGATCTGTAAAGGCTATGTAAGCCTCTTTGAACCTTTGTACAACAAAATAAATCTAATGCTTGTGCATCTCGGGATGATGTTCTAGTTGTTCTACTTTTGTTTTGGTTGTGTATATGCTAACATACTAACCTATGCATGATTGTCTTCTAGCTTCTATTTGAAGTACTAACCCTTTTAAAAATAATGGCAAAAAAGGGGGAGTAGTATGGTGTTGTAGAGGTAACACAAGTATTTGTTTAATATTGACCATCTCTGGTTGTTGTACTAATGATGTGCTCACATGTTGGAGCATCGGGTAAGACATATGGCCCTTTTGGAGTGAGAATTTATGTTAGTAGAATTTTTCATACCCTTATATTAACTATTAACTATTTGTGTTATGTATGACTAAGTATGTGAATGATTGCATACTGATAATTATTAGTTGGTAGGATTGTATGTTGCTAACTATGAGTTGACTTAGTGTCATGCATGATTAAGTTGTGAATGATTGCATGTATGTTTAATTGATTTTGGAGCATTTCTTTGTGTGGCATGCATCTATGCTACTGATTTTCCGCTACTGTGCTACAACGCTGATGAATGATGTTGCTGATGAAAGTGTATGCTCTGATAGTCTTCTACTGAATGTTACTTGTTCCGATTGAATGAGTTATGTCTATCTTGAATAGTTTTTCCACAAAGGACAAATTTTTGTTCCTTTTAGATTGATTGCATTTTGTAAAACAACAATATGGAGAAGTGTTCAAGTTTGCTAAATTGTTTTAAGGTGATTTTCTGGTGCATAAGGGACACATGTTGGATGAAATGTCATAACATGTGGGTACGACATCTGGGTCTTGCTCAACTGGCCAAATTATTGCATTGTGGTTGAATCTTCTGTTGAAGATTCAATTAGATTTTATTTCTTTTATTTAGCAACATGTTTATATGATTTGTTGGACAACTGTGAAGATCAAATCAAGTTTAGATGTGATTTAAATTTGAATTTGAATTAAACCAAATCATATCTTTTTGCTGGAGATATTTATGGAGCAAATAATATCCAACTAATTATGCAAATATTATGGACGAAATTAAATACAGATCTGAAAAGGGAAAAACTCATAATACTTTTTCTATATAAGGAGCTCAAAACCTACATTAGAAAGCAAGAAATATTCGTTGAATATTTAGAGTGCTAGGGTTTAGAGTCCTTGTTATTGCTTTATGTACACCTCTATGTTTCAGTAACTTGGCATAGAAGGTTTCTCTAGTTGAGTTGTAATATTCAACATTAATAATTGGGTTAAACACCAATCACTAGGATTTAGTGATTGAAAGAAAGTGAGAGGGGTTCTCATATTTAGAGGGAGACCTAAATAGAACGTCATTGGGTAGTGTTAGGAAGAGGTTTTGAACAACATATGGATTGTTGTTGCTTGTAAGACTAAATGTACTAAGATACTAATAGTGAATTTATTTTCTTGGGTTGGAAGCCAACCCTCTAAACATAGTTGTTGTTGCATCGAACTAGGTAACCAATTATTGTTTTCTTTATTTCCTTTCTGCTCCATCATCTTGCACAATTTGATCTATGTTATTTATGGTGATTCTGGTTTAACTTTTCGAACCATTTGTCTAGGACATCGTGTTCGACATTTGTCCCCTGAGGAACAAAATTTCATAAGAAAAACCTTTTGCTTCATTGATGATATGATTGACCAAGTAAAAGCCTAAACAAATGCATGCAAAATCAAACCCTTCAAGATAATGTTAGAGAGAGAGAAAGTCCAACCTCTCTCTAACCTTTAAACCGTAACCTCACCACCTAACCTCTCTTTAACCTCACCACCATAACATAACCACCTTTATGACTCTTTTAAACTCTTGCCATCGCTCTAGCCATGGTTAATCTAGTAGATGAAGTAGGATGGAAAACAGTTAGAAGACCCAAGCTTTCGACCCTTCGTAGAAGGTGGGATAATGAGAGAAAGGATAGGTTCTTTAAACAAGAACAAAGAAATAACATCCTTTTTATTACGTCATTTATAGAAGAGCTAGGGGTCAATGATATCTATGAAGAATTCAAAGGATATGGTGATATTGATGAAGTTGTTATTACGTCCAAGATATTATAGGTTGTCGATTTAGTTTGTTAGATTCTTTGATGTCAAGGAATAAAGATCGATGGCTACACGAAGCTCAAAGATATATTCCTTGGTAGAAAGAAAATCCATGCAAACCTCCCTAAATTTCAAAGAAGAATTTTTTCTCCCCCCCTTTGTTGCTACATTAGGCCATATGAAGCAGGATTTGAAGCAGAAGCAGGAAACACCTGAAAACCATAGAGTGGGTAGGAAAGTTGTAAGGACAAGGTCTAGATTCTCATAATCCTACTCTTATGCAGAGGTTCTCAAGGAAATAATTTCTCCATAAAAAGTTTCATTGAAATTTTCTATAGAAGACAAAGATCTTTCTTTATTCCAATAAGCATTCATAGGGCTAGTGGAAAATCCATAAGTGTCCTATAACATGCAAAGGGTATTTTAATCTAGAGGGTTACTTATCAGTTCGTGGCACTCCCTTGGGTGCAAATATGTGTCTAATGGAGGATTGCGTTGAAGGAGAATTCAAAACCCTTTTGGAAGGTGATGGAAAAGTGTTTCATCAATAGTTTAGGGAAGTCAACACTTAACGTGAATCTGATGTGGACAATGAGAGAGTAACCTGAATACAATGTTATGATATCCCGTTACAAGCGTGGAAGCCTGAGTTTTTTGAAGTTTTGGTGGAGCCGATGGGCTCTTACCTTTATTTTGATGACAATACTAGATTGCAACAAAAGATGGATATGGCCCGTATTTAGGTTCAAACAAAATACTCTAATATTCTTAATGATGTTATGGAGGTTTTGATTAACAATGTTTCCTTCAAGATTAATATCGTTGAGGATTCTTACGAACCTCTCCATATTGTCTTGCCATAAAACATGTTCATTAACTCTTGATCAAACGATGATTCAGATAACTTTGATGGAGTTTGGAAGGAGGAAGAAGAGGTTATGGTTGGCTTGGTTGTTTCGAAAAATGATGTGTGTCCCCATGAAAACAACACGAAAGTAGTGGAGAATTCTGCTTAAATTTTGTCCATTAAGAAGCTAGTTATCTCCGGTTCACATATTGAGAATCCTAAGTACCCGAATGTTCAGAGATACGATATTGATGGCTTGGTAAACTCAAGAGATAAGATGTCCTGTCATGCAGAGATTTGTTCCATTTCTCACGACATGTTAGTGAGGCCTTCCTACTTTCATACTCTTGATCCTAATTTAACATCCTTGGTTAACTCCCATGTTCCTTTGGATACCCAGTTAAATCCTTTTTGGCCTAGTAGTTTAGGCTCATTCCCTGAAGTGGGTCTCCATTCTGTTTCTTTAGGTCCACGCGTCTCTCCTTCTTTGGTGGCCCAACTTGTTCGAGAGTGTAAGAACTTGATGGATATCAGATCTTCACCGTTGGTTTTCCCTGAGGTCTCACCCACTTTGATTTCTCCTACCAATTTCCTACCCCTTGTTAAATGTTCTTACTTTTCCTCTCTCCTTCCTCCAAAAGCTTAAAAAATCATAGAAGTTTCTCCATCCCCTCTTCCTTCTTCTTCCTCTTCCTTTTATTTCTCGACGGCTCAATCATGTGTTGCGGCTCAACTCCAGATCATGATGTTATTCAAGGGAATTTAAGGTTCTGGGCAGAAGAATAGGTGAAGGTGGCTTCAAAAATTTAGAAGGGGGTTTCTCAACTAGGAAATAGAAATGATGGTGATGATGTCGCTGACATCCCAAAAATCAAGCGGCTAAAAGTTAAAGATCGGGCCTACTTCATATCGAAGGAAGCATCTAAAAAGGGTTCCAAATGAATTTGCTCTCGCTTAACATTAGAGGGAGCGAAAATTCTTCAAAGAGGAAAGTTTTGAATAATCTTATTTCTTTGGGGAAAATGGACATATTCCTTATTCAAGAGAGAAAATAGCAACATATGGAGGATTCCTTTGATCACTCTCTATGGGGAAACAAGGATGTGCAAAGGAGCTCTAAGAATTCCATAGGAAGATCGGGTGGTATGATTCTGTTGTGGAATCCTAATCTTTTCAATGTCTTCTTTAGCTTCCAAGGGAGTAGTTTTGTTGGTATTCAATTGAAGTGAAAAGATCTGTTGATTTATGTTGTTTGCATTTATTCATCATGTCACATTTCATATAAAAGGAAATTGTGGATGTATTTGATTAGGCTGAAAGCTTCATTTCTAGATGGTGAGTGGTGTCTTGGAGGCGATTTCAAGGCGATTAAGTCCCTCCAGGGAAAGGAAGGGATTATGAAGATACTCTGGGCCCATTTTATTTTTTTGGCTTTTTTTAATAATTTTTATAGTGTTACATAATTTTGTATACAAAATTTTTACAAAGAAACTTTTTATAAAAGCTTCAAATAAAAATTTGGTTTGAATAATTATTTTTAAAATGTTATTTTAGATATCTCATTATTTTATTGAAACTTCTTTTAGATATCAAAGTTTTGAAAAAAAAATCACTTAATTTTGAAGCTATTTCAAATAGTTTCTCATAAAAATTAATTTTTAAATGCAACTTTTTGAAAAAATTGTGATTTCGACTATGTTTTGGTCTTCACTAATGTATGTTTATGTTATAGAATGTCAAAATTAATATTTCAATTTAGAAAAAACGAATATAAAAAACTTATAATATTTTGAAAAACGGTTTTATAAAATTCATTTTTTGGAAATACAAACTGAAATATTTCCCTAACTTCTCTAAAATGGTTATCGTCTTATTTGTCTCATTGGAAGCGTTTATAGAATTATTTCCAAGCTTCTTGTTGGAAGGATAAAGGAAGTGATAAGAGGATTCATTTCTTCTTCTCAGTCCGCTTTCATCGCAAACTGGAATATTTTGGACGAAGTTCTTGTTGTAAACGAGGTGGTTGATTTGTCCTATAGAAGCAAGAAAGGATTACTCTTGTTTAAAGTCGACTCAGTATCCGGGGACTATATCTCATTCGTTCTCAAAAAGATGAATTTTGGAACTGTTTCGATCAAGTGGATATAAGCTTATGTCTTTTCCTGCTTCTTTTCGGTTTTAACCAACAGAAGCCCTACATTGGATTTCTCTGCCGAGCATGGTCTCCGTCAGGGAGACCCCCTTTCATTGTTCCTCTTCCTCATTGTTGTAGAGGGTCTTGTGGGGCTATTGAAAAAAACAACTTTTCAGGTCATGTTGTCAGCTAACATCCATGTTGGCTTGCTTTAGTTTGCGGATGATACAATTATCTTGATAGAGGAAAAATGGGATAATAATTGGGCTATTGAATCAGCTGTTTGAGGTTTTGAGATGGTTTCCAGTTTAAGCATTAATTTCCACAAGAGCAAAATGCTCGGCTTAAACTTGGATCATTCTTTTCTGGAAGAAACTTCGATCTTCTTGGCTTGTCCAACCATGCAACTTACATTCTCCTTTCTTGGTATCCATATAGAGGAGAATCCATGTAGAAGAGAAACTTGGGAGCCTATTCTAGTAAATCTTTGAAACATGCTCAATTTCTGGCATGAAAAACTCGTTTTGTTTGGTGGTCGTGTGGTTTTGTTAAAAAAAAATTGAATTCAATCCCCTTGTTCTACTTCTCTTTTTACAGGGCTCCAAAGATGGTTATAAATGAAATCATCCAAATCCAGTAAGCTTTCCTTTGGAAAGGGTAAGAGAAGAAGTGGACAAAAATTGAGCTTCTTTGAAGTATGTCTACAAGTCCAAAGCTCTTGGTGGCTTAGGCATCAAGCATTGGGAGTTACTTAATGTTGCTTTGTTGATTAAGTGGGCTTCGAAAATCCTAATTAGGCAAAATTCTCCTTGGAGAAATATTCTTTCCTTCAAATATGGTGATATTAAATCCTTTTTGTTTGATCCTTGCTAGTTAGTTAAAAATAACAAAGCCTTCTTGTGGTGGAGAAACCTTAGGATTTCATTTTCGGACATGGGCGATAGAGGGGAGTGTGGCAATTGGCTTAACAATAGTGCTTCTCGCAAGCTAGATGAAGGTTTGGAGGTTGACTTTTAAAGACACTGGTGTATTGGTCCCCGACTCAAAGTTAGCTCCTTAGGGGTTTGGACCGATGTTAGTGGGCTTGGAGCTTGAACTTAAACCCAAATTCTCTCTCTGATGATTCCAGGCGTGAATTGGATGTTGTCATTAACATCATTCTTTCAATTTCTCCTATTCCAGCTCGTTGTGATTGTCGATGGCCTGATTCAAGAGGATTTTCCATCAAATCAGCATACACAAGAATTTCCAGCAGCTGCTTTTCTGAGCCTCCTCTCCATCCTCCTATTACTCCAGCATTGCAGGTAGTTTGAAAAACTAAGTCCCCTAGTAATATTCAATTCTTCATCTGGAGGTTATTGCAGAGGATTCTGACTCGTTCGGAGCTCCCTAAACGTGTCATGATGAGTGGATCCTAAAATTTAATATGTCCTCTTTGTTTCAAACATGAAGAATCTGTTCCACGTCTTTTTACCTCTTGTGTCATTTTAGCTGGTATTTGGACAAATATTCTGGACTGGATTGGTTTGGGGCTTCTTGTTTCGGACTCTCATCTTCATCACTTTCTTTATTTTGAGGAGTTAGGGAAAGGGATAGTTTCAAAAGATTTTAGAATATTGTTTTGGTTCTCGGTTACGTGGAATTTGTGGCTAGCTAGAAACACAGTTCTTTTTAAAAGGGATTTTTTAGTTATGAAGGATAGATATTATTAGATCAGTAAAAACCTCTACTTGTGAATGGTTTGGGGCTAGATGTAAAGGCTCTTTTCATTTTAGTTTGTTTAATTGGTGTGCTAATCCTTTATTGTGTATTCATAATGTTGAGTCATGTTAGTTTTTTTCCCGTCTTTTCTCTCTCTTACTCTCACTATAAGAAATCCTTTCTCCATCGACATGATTTTGTGACGTGATAAATATGTGGCAAATAAAGGTTGTTGTGACATGTTTATCATGTCGCTATATATTTTAAATAACAAAAAATGTAAACTCAGGTTGTCACGTTGAAATTAAAAAAAAATTATGGGGGAGAAAACGCGTCGCAACATCTTATTTTAAATAATAAATAAATAAATACGTCAAGTTTCAAAAGGGGAGAATTTTGAAATTTTCAAAAATTGAGTGTGTCTTGGAAAACATGTTGCAAACATGTTTTAGAAAATCAAAAAGTTTAGAGGGAAGGTTTGACCTGACGTATTACTGGGGTGCAGGTGCTGACTGACACCTTTTATGTAGCGAAGTGCAATTCACTTCGAAACGATTATGATCGTTCTGACATTGCAGTGGTTGTGAGGTGTTATTCACATTGCTACCCAACGAATACTATTTTTATTTGCTACGTGAATAACACGACGCTGAGGTGGATATTAAATATCCCAACTTCCACCTTCAGTCTTCACCGTTTCTAGAGTTCTCTCTTCCTCTTTCTCCCATTTACATATTCCAAACTTCACCCCCATTTCTTCCACCAATTTCTTCAAATTAAAATCCCATTTGATTTTAAATTTCCACCTTCTTCCAATTCGATTTGAAAGTATTAATTTATCATGTTGATTTTCATTTTATTCATGTTAATTATCTTGTTGAATTTTCCTTTTTTAAGTGTTGATTAATTTTTGCTCAATATTTTAGACTTTCATCAAGGCTCAAGAGCTTTATCAAAACTCAAAGATTGTGGAAAATTTAGTGTTTCTTCATTGAGCTATTTAAGCTATTTTTTTTCTTTCCAGATTTTAATATATAAAATCATGAAGTTGTTGGTTGTTTGTAGTATAGATTATTTGTTGGTTGTTTGTTGTTGTTTTTAATATATTTAGGTTTTTTTCTTCATATTTTTAATATATAATGTTTATTAATCCGAAAATATAAAATATTTATTTAATAAATCCAAAAACATTTTTTATTTTTATAATATATTATTAAAATTAAATATATAGATATATTAAAGACAAAATATTTTTAGTAAAAAAACAGATTATATTATTTAAAAAAAATATTATATTATTATTAAAAATATAATATATACTTATTAAAAATAGAATATATTGTTTTTTTTATTTATATTTTATAATATATATTTAAAAACATAATATAATATATGTATAAATAAAATGTAATTAAAAACAAGATATATTATATATATTTTTGAAAAACAGAATTATATATTATATTTAAAAAAAAAATCAAAATAAATATTTTTTATTTTTATAAAAACAGAATATATTATAAAAAAATATATATTAATTTTAAAGAACATAATATAGTATTATTTTTTATTAAAAACAGAATATATTATAAAAATAGAAAAATATTTTTATTTTTATTTTTATAAAAACAGAATATATTAATTTTTAAAAACATAATATATTGTATCTTTTATTTTTATTTTTATAATATATAACTAAACATAATATATTATATTTAAAGCAGAATAATAACAATTTTAAACAACATATTTATTAAAAACATAAAATATTATATATGTGTATTATATGTCATATTTGTTATTTATTAAAAACATAAAATTTTAAATGTTTATTATAGTCATAAAATAGTTTGTTTTTAAATAGAACATTATAGTCATTTATTAAAAACATAAAATATTAAATGTTTATTATATGTTTAAAACAACAATAGAATAGTATGTTTATCTTAAAGAATATATTATATAAGTTTATTTAAAACAAAATAGTATGAATCTATTATATAAGTTTTTAAAATAGAATATATGGTTATTATATGTATGATATGTTATATGTGTTAATATATTGTTTTTTTAAATGGAACATAATTAAACACATAAAATATTTTATGTTTATTTAAAACAAAAACAACATAATATGTTTATCTTAAAGAATATATTATATAAGTTTATTAAAACCAAAATAGTATGAAATGTATTTGTAAATATAGTAAGTGGGTATATATTATAGATCATATATTAAATAGAATGATTATACAAATATGCAGTATGAAATATTATCGGTACTACCATAGTTGGATGTACGATAGGTTGTATCCAGGAAGACGTGGACTTAAACCAAAATTTGAGGAAGGAGTTCAAGGGTTTATCACGTGAGGATTTGCTCAAGAATGTTGTCAAAGCGAAAGAGGAGTAAGATGTCATTGTCTTAAATGTGAATGTAGACCTATAATTAATGATCCAGAGGAAGTAGAACATCATTTGAAGAGAAAGAGTTTCATTAAAAATTAGTGGATTTGAACATAATGGAGAAGAATTGTCGGGTAACGTACCAGAGACAACTAATACACGTGCTTCAAGTAGTCGATCACATATGAAATATGATAAACAATTTAATCTGATTGATGATATGGTTGGCGGTGCTTTTGGGGTGAATGTGACTGATGATGAACTTGAAGATTTTGATGGCGAAGAGATATCGAATGAGGAAGAGTAAAGATTTTATCAGTTGTTGAAAGAAATGAATACGCCATTGTTTGAGGGGTCATCAGACACAAAATTATCAATGTGTGTGAGGTTATTGGCCGCCAAGTCAAATTGGAATGTTCCTGATCAGTGTTTTGAACTCTTCACAAAAATGATGTTGAACGCGACTCCTTTGAAAGACAATTTGCCTACAAGCTTTTTGATGCAAAGAGGTTGGTATCAAAGTTGGGTTTAGAAGTAAGAAAGATTTATTGTTGCATTAGTGGTTTCATGTTGTTTTATGACAATGAGTTTGGTACTAATGATGGAGCGTTGGAGGAATGTAAGTTTTGTAAAAGTCCAAGATATAAAGTTCGCGGTAAAGCCATTAACTGTAAGCAAATATGTGTACCAATGAAGTCCAAGTTTTATCTTTCGATAATACCAAGGTTAAAAAGAATGTTTGCTTCAATGCATAGTGCAAGTCAAATAACATGGAATCTTACAAACAAAACAAGTTCTCGCACTATGAAACATCCATCTAATGGCAAGGCATGGAAGCACTTTGATCGAATACTTATTGATTTTGTTGCAGAACCTAGAAATGTGAGGCTTGGATTATGCTCTGATGGTTTTACTCCAAATGTCCAAGCGTCAGGAGGTGGATACTCTTGTTGGCCAGTTATTGTAACCCCTTACAACCTCCCTCCTGAGATGTGCATGACAAAACCATACATGTTTTTTACTTGCCTCATTCCAAGACCTTCGTGTCAAAAAGTCTGAGTCGATGTGTATTTACAACCTTTAATTGATTATTTGAAAAGGTTGTGGATTGGAGAATGGACTTATGATATATCCCGTAAGCAAAACTTTACTTTGCGAGATTCCTTAATATGGACTATTAACGACTTTCCCGCATATGGCATGTTGTCTGGTTGGGGTACACATGGCAAAATCGGTTGTCCTTATTTCATGGAATACACCAAGGCATTTACGTTGGAAAATGAGGGGGGGGGGGGGGGGTTTGTGGTGTGACTGTCACCGCAGATTCCTACCAGAACATAATGTCTATAGAAGAAACAAGAATGATTTCAAGAAAGGCGAGTGAGTAAAAAAATTTCCTCTCAGTCAATTTTCACCAGGTGAAGTATGGAACCGAGTTTGAGAACTGCCAAAATTCACAGATAATGGTAAAGCATGCAGAATTCAAGGATACAGGGTCACACACAATTGAACAAAAAGAAGTATATTTTGGGACCTCCCATAATGGAAAGATGATTTGTTGCCACATAATCTTGATTTTATGCATATCGAGAAGAATTTTTTTTGATAATGTATTTAATACAATGATGGATTTTCAAGGCAAAACAAAATATGATAAGAAGTCTATAAAAGACATGGAAATTTGGTGTAATTGAAAAGAGTTGAAGTTGAAGCCTCAACCGAATGGAAAATTACTATAACACAAGGCTACTTACAGTCTAACTTCCCAAGAAGCTAAAGTGGTTTGTCAATGGTTAAATGATTTGAGAATACCTGATGGTTATGCTTCAAACTTAGCAAGGTGTGCTAAGCCCAACATTGGGAAGTTGCATGGAATAAAAATTCATGATTGCCATGCTTTCATGGAACGATTGCTTCCAATTGCGTTCGATTCACTATCCAAACATGTGCTTAATCCAATAACTCAAATTAGCGAATTTTTATAGATATTTGTGCGCCAACTTTAAGAGTTGACGACATTATTAAATTGGACCAAAATATTCCAATCATTCTCTATAAGTTGGAACAAGTATTTCCTCATAGCTTTTTTGACTCTATGGAGCATCTACTTGTGCATCTTGCATATGAAGCTTATCTTGGAGTCCTTGTCCAATATAGGTGGATGTATTTCTTTGAAAGGCTCATGGGTGATTCAAAACGATTAGTGAAAAATAAAGCTAAAGTTGAAGAATCAATATGTGCATATTACTTGCATCGGGAAACATCACATTTTTGCAGTCATTATTTCAATCACTTGATATTAACTCCAAGAATCATAAGGAATGCATTAACTGTTAATGAAAGAAGCCAATTTACCTTATCATTCTTAGGTCTTCCAAGTCGTCCCTTTAGAAATAAGAACGTGCATGGGCTGACCCAAAAAGAAATGCAATTTGCGCATGTTCTTGCCATGATTAATTGTGATGAAGTTAAACCATATCTTGAGTAAGTATACCCCACCCCAACTATTTATTTATCTTTACATTGTGAATATAAAACTTATTACCTTCAAACTTATAGTGTGTTTCTTTATAAGGCATTTAACACCTCTTATTTTCATACTACCGGTGAACAAGCAACTACCTACCAGTCACATTCATACAAATTTTCCAACATGGTTCAAGGAGAAATTGTCATGCATTATTGAACCGACTCAAGAAATAATCCATTTGAGAAACTTGTCTGAAGGCCCTGTTCAAAGTGCAAATGAATGGCACACATACTTTGTGAATGAATATAAATTTCACATTGAGACATGGACTGAAGGGAAAAAAAGATAAACAGTGATGTATTCATAAAAGGAGTTACAAATTATGGTGAATACGACTTCTATGGCATTGTTACACATATCTACGAGTTGGTGTATAATTACTTTGACTCAGAAAATAAAGTTGTCTTGTTTTACTGTAATTTGTATTATTCATCTCAAAGAGGCACAAAAATAGATAAGAAATATAATACCGTAGATATTCGAATGGATTAAAGGTACAAAAAGTACTACCTTTTCATAATGTCACATATTGTTAGGCAAGTTTATTATGTTCCTTATCCTTCAACTGTGCCCCGTAAGCGAGGGTGGTGTGTTGTAATCAAAACAAAACCATTGGGTCATATTGAATCTAACAATCTGGTGGAAGACGTTGCTTACCAAGTTGATGAAATTTCTCAAATTAATGATGTGATTGAAGTTGAACAAATTACAAGTTTGTGTGATACAGTGGTTGAGGGTCGTCAAGTTGATACATCTATATTGTTGGAAGAAAATAATGTGGATGAAGAGAATGAAGAGTTTGGATATGAGGATAATATCAGATCAGATGATGAGAATCATATGGATGAAGAGTATGAAGAGTTTGAATAGATCATTTTTGTAATTTTACTTAATGATTCGTGTAGAGAGAATATGCATCTATGTTGTTGGTAGAAAATAATGTGTTGATTTAAATGTGGTTTATTGATTTATTAATTTTGTTGACGAATTAGTTATATATGTTGTGTTAATTTATTATATGTGTATTCTTTCAAAATAGATAAAATGCCACCTCAATATGATAAGGAAGGGTAAGAAGACCCAACATTAGCGCCCGAGAGTAACGGTATGTGAGGCACCTCAATTGGCCGTCTGTCATCCCCTACAGAGTCAGATAGATCCCATCTCTATGTCTAGTTCTAACCTCTTATGTCACTACTCTTCCCTCATGACTATCTTATATTCCCATCTGGGAATCCAACTTTCATTATCCCATTTGGGGTATCTACCTTTCCATTCCAACAAAATGGTGGATATAGATCTCCATACCAACAGACTAGGGTGTCTATCTTTCCATACCAGCCGACTATGATGTCTAGCTTTCCATCCAGCATACTAGGGTGTCTAGATTTCTATATCCTGCACAGGTACCCGCATCCTTCATGCATCCATACCCTCATCATCCCTCACACATAACCTCACCATTCATGCAGCATAGGGGCTCCCGCACCCCATGTCCCTCACACATACCCTCACTATCCATGCAACCTAAGGGATCCTGCATCCTACATCCCACACATATACCTTCATTATCCATGCAGCCTAGAAGACCCCACACATCACCTATCACACACATATCATCCATGCATCCTAGGGGACCTCACACTTCACCTACCATACACATCAATGCGAGTGAGGAGGATCACGAGGGAGAGGATGAGGATGATCATGAGGACAATCGAGAGGGGAAGGATCTCGTTGCACATTCGAGTGAGTATGAGATGATTAATGGAAGATACTATATTTGACCCAATGGAAAATCGTAAGTTTTCAATTTCTAAATTTTTAATTTATTTAAACATGTTGCCCGTTTTTTAGATTTAATAATACTTATTCAAATTGTTGCTGTTTATTTTTGAGCCGAGTCGGATTGCTGCCAAATGTATAAGTTATGTTATTTAACAAATGTATAAAAAAATTGGAAGAGATTTCGAGAACTTTCCAAGAGTGATAAAGATGTTTGGTTTAACAAATTTAAGGTATAATGGATTTATTTTAAGTTATTTTTATTTTAATTACTTTTTTATTATAATCATCTAATAATTTATTTGAATGCCATACAACATTGTAGAAAAAATATATGTGGGAAGTAGTTAACGAGGCTAGGATTGAAAAATTGGTGAGGCAGAACAACAATCCAACTTTCTGATATGCTACAGCGTGCTAGACATGGTTGGGAAGAGAAAAGTGTTCATCCTAATTGGATAGGCAAGGAATTTTTTGATCTACTTCTTGTCTATTGGGATAAACCTGGTTTTAAGGCAAGATCTGAAAAGTGCAAAGAAAATGAACGCATCTGAAAATGGGGGTTACCTCAATGTAGTTGGAAGCATTATTATTCCCGAACATGCTCGACACATGGTACTTATAACTACTTTTTTAAGTTATATTTTGATTTACTATATATTTTTAATTAAAGTTAATTTTATTAATTAGTCTAAGGGTTTGGGGAGACCCCTATGAATGAATGATCTGGTTGCAAAGACTCGTATCAAAAAATCGGGGGATTTTGTTGACGAACGTACCAGATTAACTTTGGTAAGTTGTTTATATTGTATTATTTTATTTAAATTACTTTCTGTATATGAATAAATTGTTTAAATTATATTAATATTTAATGGTAAAGTTGTGGCGTGATTCTCATATGACAACTAATTTAATGTTGTTTGTGGCGTGAAAATCACGTGGCTATATTTCACTATTTTATTTTATTTTATTTAATTCTTGTATATAACTAAAATCTTTAAATTATATTTAGTTTAAATTTTTTTCTTGTATGTGTAGAAGGACTATCAGACATTGCTCGCAGAACTTTAGTTCAAAATCCTTAGTATACTTCGATAGGTTCAAACTTGATTGATGATCGTGTGGATCTTTATATTTGGAATTTAATAGTTGACAGAAGAGGACCTACCGAGTGTTTATTTGGTGATGGATCTTTGGTCGAGAACTACAACCTAGGAAATTGAACATTATATGAAAGAGTTGTAGATAGGGAAGGAACGTTATAGCGACAATTGCTCTCACAACAAGGGAACCAAATAAATAAATCAATGGGGATAATGTAGAAGATGATGATGATGATGCGGACGAAGTTACGGATGATGAAGATGATGTGGACGAAGTTATGGATGATGATGATCAGGATGATGATGTTGATTGACTTTTTATTGTTATTTGTATTTTTAATTATTATTTGAAAATATTAGTATTTTTAATTATTAATTGAAATTAATATTTTTAATTATAAATAAATTTATAAATTTTTATTATTAATTTTGTATTTTAATTATTTATTAAATATATCTTTTTAATAAAAAATTAGTCGGCGACATAGAATATACAAAGCTAATTAATAATAAATTTTTAATTTAGTGGCGCGGAAAACACGTCACAAAACTGATAGTTGTGTCATAAATCTCACGTGGCAAATATGTCAATATGACTTACAAGCATGTTGTTCAGCAGAATTGCAGGAGAATTTTGTGACGTGAAAATTACGTTGCAAAATTTTACTACATAAATTTACGAGGAAAATTTGTGACGTGACTTTCACGTGGCAAAAAAGTCACCACAATTGCTCCTGTCTCGTAATTTACTACAACGTTAATTTAGGTTGTGATATGATTTTCACATTTGTGACGTGAAAGTCACGTCGCTAATAATTGTAGTGTCTAGGTTGAACATCCTTTTGCTCCTTTCAATATATTATTTTTCTTTATATATATATATATATATATATATATATATATATATATATATATATATATATATATATATAATTTTTCCTCTTTATTTTAACAAATTAGATAATTTAATAAGTCGGGATAATGTCATTAGAAATAATCTTTTGGATGACCGTTTAAATATTCTACTCATGAGGCCCAATTAGGTCATTTATGGTTATAGTTTTTCATCAAGAAACAAGTATAGTCAAAATTAATATAGAGAGTCATAACATTTTAAATCTCTTCATCTGAATCATCCGTCAAGCTTCTAATAATATCATTCATCATAGTTATCCTACAAATGTATTTATTCTTTATCATCCTTATGTGGACAAAAAAATTACATACATACGTAAACAAAAAAATATATAATAGAGAAAAATCATCAAAAAATAAGAATGTCTAGAAGAATAAATTGGCGGATTACCATTACACCATGATCAATGGTGGCAGAAAAACGACCAAAGAAGTAGGGGTGATGGAAGGACCTTAGCAATCGCAGAGACAAAATGACCTGAGAACTGGCAGTGACGTGCACGGGAGCCAACTTAGCAAAACACCCTGAGCAACTACAGAAGTAGGTAATGAGAAGACATACTAGGTCACCATTGTTAGATGGACATACAACACATATAACTAGTCATACTCTCATCGTCCTATTCACATCAAACCTAGAACATATATATTTAAATGATCAGTCAGAGTAAACAAAGATTGCATGGTAAATGAATGCCACACCCGTGTTCTTTTTCTCAAATTTATCATTAATTATCATTTCAAAGGTGATAAGAGAACCGATCAACTCATCAACTTTGATAGTACTCACATCTTGTGCTTCTTCAATGGTAGTGTCTTTCATCTGATATATTTTCACCAAGGGAAAATAGTTGTTTGCAATGTGATCGGTAAATTAGAAAGTGTATTAATCTTCATATGTAGTAATAAAGGAAAGATTCCCAAGTATACATCTCAAGGACTGTTTGACGATAGAGAGTTCGTGTTTTATCTTAATTAAACAAAAGTCTTTGGGTTTTGGGTTGTTTGTTTGGACAATGGAAAATAAAATACAATAGAAGGTAAAAACAGCAGTTGAACACATTAAAAGATATTATGAGTAAACATGATAGGGAAGGTGTATGATTGAATTCATCAACAACAGTAAATTAACCTTGCGACCACTTAATTCAATAACCTTGACTACCGATTCTTAAGGGTGTTTACTCCTAAGTCCTTAGTGAGAAAACCTTTAATCATTCAAATTAATTAATCCTTGTGTCCATATTGAACTACAAATGAAATTAAGCATCATTTTAATCAAGAATATTCTGGTTTCCACAGGTATCCCTAAGCCTAGGTGATATCTACTATGAATTATTCATAATTAAACATTAACAATGGCGGTCCAACCTAAATATTAATCACATATCATATTTAATTTTTTAGAAAGAGAAAGAATTAATCATAAATTGTAAATAAATCATATATCATAGAATCAAAGTTATTACAAGGTGAAAACCTAAATTTGTATCATAAATACTTAGCATTGGGGGGTTTAGCTACCCATAGTCATAAAGAAAAACATGAAAAAAGGTGTAGACATTACAAATCAACGGAAGAAAATAGGTATTCAATCATAAAAGTTCATTAAAGTCTTGATCCACCACAAATTCTTCAGTGCTTCAACCTTCAAAATGTGTTCTCTATACTCAAAAATCGTCCAACCCTTAGAAATTCGCATTTTTCGGCTAAATAGGCAAGTTTGAGCTTTTTTTCAGATATGGGCCGCTCATACATATATGGCTTCCTCCAGGCTTCTTTTTTCACTGCCTCATACGCGTATGGCCCGGGGTAGGGCGTATGGCCCAGCTGAATCCATACGTGTAAGGCTTCTGCTGCGCATGTGGGGCTTGGCTTGACTGGTCTCATATGCGTATGGGCCTTCCCATACGGGAGTGAGCAGAGATCTATTTTTCACCCCCTCCTACTGGTACGCGTATGCTGGGGGGTGAGGGTGAGTGGGCATACGCGTATGAGAGGCTTCACATGCGTATGGGCAGGAAACTTGCTTTTTTTTCTCCTGCTCATGCATTATCGTCCGGTTTCTTCTCTGATCCAGCTCCTCTTGATCTTTTGGCCCTGTAAACATATCAAATACTACCTCAAGTGTAGAAAATATCTCAGAATTATCTAAACACTAGTAGATCAAACTTTTGTAAAAATCTACATAAATAAACTTAAACTACTACCCAAACTCACAATAATTCACCTGCTTTTGCCATTCAAATGACATCAAAACTAACATAAATGGTGAGTGATCATAATCCCAAACTTAGCTTGTTGCTTTCTGTAGCACCTCAAATTTGCACCTATCATTGTACATACATTCTCATATTAGGTCATAACATAACATGGCCCACTGCATAGCATTGCATTGTCCCAGTTGCCTCAAGTGCAAGCCAATCAAGAAATTAGGTCAAAACTGATCAGGAGATCAGTCAACCAAGCAAGCAAGCACAATTCTCAAGGAGACAAAGCCCTAGGATTGGTCCAACATGTTCACATGACTTGGGGATCCATTTGAAGTGTTTTGGTCAAGGATTGGATGTTCAGAAGTCATCAGTCAATGCACAATCAGTCAGAAACCCTAAAAGTCAACTGTTGGTCAACTGTCCATTTAATCAGTGATTTGATGATGGAAATTGGTTTGAGAGGTCTCATTCATGTCCATATAGTCCTCATATATCATGTCAAACAACATCATGGAAGAATTTGAAGCCAGATCAGAAATTTCCAAAAATGGAAACTGGACCTGTAACTGAAACTTACCAAAAATGGAAAGTCTTGATCCTCAAACTTACATCATGATACAAGCTTCAAATGAATTTTTGCCCAACATGAAAGTTGAAGATCTTGTTCTCCCATTTCCAAAAAGTCCAAGAACACTCAATTCCCGTGTATGGTTGGCAAGTTATGATCGAATCATTTTCAGAAATTCTTGAACTTCAAAAGGCCATATCTCTCAAACCATTTGGCCAAATTGGGTGGGGTTTTTTCCTACAAGTCACATTTGATCCCCTCTTTCCAAAAATGTAACTTTCATGTACCAAAACTTCACCAATCAAAATGGCATTTTTGAACCTACTTGAATTAATTTTAAGTAAGGTGAAAAAGTGAAGTTTTAAAATAATCATTTCCAACCATTTCTACTATCCAAACATGTTCTGAAATGTGGTTTATGACCTGTTGCAAGCCCATTTCCATGCAGTACACACACCCATCACCTAGTTGCTTGAAAATTGGAAGAAAAGTACACTTCTCACCCACTCTATCCCACATTTCCATGGACTTGGATTCAGCACCAGTAAAACAGCAGACATACATCATATTTTCTGCTGAATGAAACCCCTAGTTGCAGCCTCAAAAACACAGAAATTCACTCATTCTCAAAAAAACTTCATTCTTTGCATTTTCCAAAATCTGTCAACATTGGCCAAAGAACTGAACCTGGCCTTGCTTAATACAACATCCATTCATCATTTTGAACCTATTTTCACCACCATTCCCCAGCTGGAAGGCCCACACACGACTGTTGCATTCAAGAGCCTCATCAATGGCAGGCTTTGATTTGTTCTGTTTCAAGCATCATTGAGCTAAAAGTATCCAACCATACATCTCCTGGGAGCTTTGTGTGTACCTGTTTCGAGCTTGCATCATCAAACAACAACTGATTCTCCACTTTCTTCAAAACTTGGTAAGAATTCGAACTCAACCTTTGATGAAATTACATGATGCATCTTGTAGGTCTTTTCACTGTGAGTGTCATGAGCTTTAAACCGATTGAAACCGTGCCAAAATGAGAGAGAACGAGGGTTTTAAAGTTTTATGTTTATGACAAGATTTGGTCGATTCTTGATGTTGTTGTTGTTTTTTAGACAAATGGCATGTTGATTCGTGTTAGGGGCTGTTAGATCTTCATGAAAATATGTTTAAATGGCGTTTCTGGGACTTTTGGTTTTTTCTAGAAATTTCGCGCTGCGTTTTTCCTGCGGATTTTCCTGCAGCCTTCATGAGCTGGCTGCGGATTTTCCTGCGGATTTCTGAATTAGGGTTTTGTATGAACCGCGCCCTTTTCCATTTGAAACGGACCAATAGAAACATTTCGTTTCCCTGGCCAAAACGCTGCGTTTTGGATAAGTGACCTGGGAATTACAAATATGCCATTCCCGGTTTTTATTTCATTTAAATCATTTAATTGTTTCAATTTTTATTTCACTTGGCATGGCTCACTTGCAAAAATCATAACTCACTCATTTCAAATCCAATTTTCATGGGAATTTTTGCATTATGTTCATCTGGATCTCTACTTTTTTATCATGATTTTTGCTGATTTTTTGGATGAGTGAATTTTAAATGGCATTAGGGTTTTGTTCATGTACCCAATTTTTGTACACTTTGCCAAAACATTTGTGAAATGGTGATACTTTATCCAATGGCTCCCAAATTTTTTGTGCTTAAACTAGACACACTCATGGTGATTTTGGTGTAGAGTTTGTGAATTTATCATTGCTGGTTTGTGAGTTATGATTTTTTGAATTAGGGTGTGACAATTTGTGTCACACCATTGATGTCCAACTTCATGATTTTTGATACCATGCTTCTTGACCTCCAATTGATCTGATTTTTTGCATGAACTTACTCTTGTATGTCTAGTTTACATGTGAATTTTCTTGGAATTATTTGTGGCATTTCCTAATTGTTTGAGATTTTCTCCCCTGTTTAGTCATATGTTGACTTTTGGTGACACATGTTCCCATTTCATTTGTGAAATTCTCATACTTTATTAGATGGACATGAAATTTTACATGAGATAACTAGACATCCTCATCTTTGCCATGGTTTTAGTCCCATTCATTTATCATACACCATTTCTGATTTATGATTTTTCTAAGTTGATGCATGTTTGGTTGACTTCTTTGAGCATGTTCAAAATTGCTTTGACTTTCTGATTTTCATTGACTACCTTCCACTTGTCCAAATGATATGAAATTTGACATGCTTACCATGCTGTGGGTTGTGATTAAGCATGATTTATTTGGTGATTTTTGGAAATGTTTGAGTTGACTTTTGATGCAAGTCTTTCTGTTGACTTCTATGAGCTTCTGTTTGCAATGCTTTGACTTAAACTGTTCATGAAATGATGATGATGATTGATATGAATGTGAAACCAATTGGTTTTGTTTCTTGACTGTTTGAACATGATTTTGGATGCTTGCCCTTTGCTGTTTTGACTTTTTCATTCTCTTTTGACCCTAGGCTTGCCCTAGTGGTCCTGTTACTCACTTTTGAGCTTATGTTTTCAGGTTGAGCACCAAATGACCAATGAGACCAATTCTTTTTGATTGAGCTTGCTTGAATATCATTGACTAACTTGTTTGTTTTGTAGGTGGCTTGGCTCACATGCCTTGAGCCTTGTGCTTTGCACATTCACTTGCTTGGGTTGACTGGTTGATATCTGTTTCATTTTGATTTAACTTTGACTTGTATACTAACTGTGCTTGACTGATTTCAGGTACTTTAGTTGCTTAGTTCCTTGTGAACTTTTTTTCTTTGCTTTGCTTATGTAAGCAATTTGCATTGAGGTATATCTCTTTTCCTTCATGTAGCCTGGAAGACCTGGCCTGTTACTTGGCCAGGCAACTGTCTGAAGTCCTCCTTAAGAGGCAATGTTTGTGGATGTTTAATTTTGTCCCTGTACATAGTCAAAGACCTCCTAAGTGAAGAGGCAATTGGCAGAACCCAAGGGATAAGCAATCTATCCCCTGCTATTCTGTGTGTCTTCTGCTTTGCTCACACCACTGTGTTGATGCATTGCAGATACAAACCCAAGATCTTGTACAATCGTACAGTTGAGTCAGTATCAAATGTGTAGAAGGGTTCCCACTTTCTGAACCCACACATTCTTGTCTTAAGCTCTCCCAGGCCAGGGATAAGAGCTGTGAAGTCTTATCTTCACTCATCTTTCATCTGCTTCACCTTAGTCTCTCAATGGCAAGGTTAAGAGCACATTCACCCAGTTCCAGAGGTTTGTTTGTTGAGGTTGATATGACCCCTCGACTAAAACCTAGCCTTGCTTGAGCCCCTTGTTTGTGTATAGTGTGTGCTACCTGTGCTTGTATGTTTGTTTGACTTGCTTCCTGTGCGAGTTAGGGTTAGTTTAGACTTGCTTCCTGTGCAAGATAGGTTGTGCTTGACTTGCTTCCTGTGCAAGTTAGGTGTGTGTGTGGCTTGCTTCCTGTGCAAGTCATGACTAGGATAGGCTGGCTCCCTGTGCCAGTTAGCTAGAAACCTTAACTTAGGGATGATTTTGCATGATAACATCTAGGCTCGAGTCGTAGTCTCCCTAGTGTTGTGTCTCCCTCTGTTATCTGGTTAGGCTAGTCCTGTATCCCTCTGTAGGGGAACTACGTCGCCCTGATCCTCATACCAGATGAGGTACGTAGGCAGGAGATGAGCAGATCTCTCCGGGCGCCTGTGTCTTTGTTTTGTCTTGTTGTGTGCTTGGAAGCTGATGTAAGTCCATCGAGTGGCATTCGGGTTCCAGTGTGGGTTTGTTGGTTCGGATGCTGATGTAAGTCCAGTGATTGGCGTTCAGGCTCCACGTTTGCCTCTTTGTGTGTGTTTTGGTTCGAATGCTGATGTAAGTCCAGTGATTGGCATTCAGGCTCCACGTTTGCCTTTGCCTGTGTTTGTTTGTGTGCGTGTCAGCCGAGCTACGAATGCTCTGATTCTTCTCTCGTCCGAGAAGATACGTATGCATAGGATGCGATATCCTAGCGAGCATGTGTCGTTTCCCCAGTCCGAACTACTTCGACTCTGATGTCTATGCCTGATAGACTAAGTAGGCCCAGGATGCGATATCCTGCCGAGTCAGTTTCAGTCTTGTTTGCTTCCTGTGTCTCTTTCAGCCGATGTTTGTGTGTGTGTGAGCAGTATTTTTAGCAACCATTTTCCTTCCCATTGTGCGTGGATCCCGTCGAGTACGACGGATGCGTAGGGGTGCTAATACCTTCCCTTCGCATAACCGACTCCCGAACCCATTCTCTTTGGTCGCGAGACCATGTATTTTCCAGGTTTACTCTGAGCGTTTCCTTTCCCTCTTTTGGGATAAATAACGCACGGTGGCGGCTCTGTTGTTCTTGTTTTCCCGCCGGTTTTTCGCGTGATGCGACAGCTGGCGACTCTGCTGGGGATTATAGAGAAGTTGACCTGTGCTGGTCCATCTTCCCTAAGCGAGTCTCTCCTAGCGCTCTCTAGGTTAGGGTTTTGGTTGCTGTTTGTTGTATTTATTGCATTCATTTGTATATATTTGCATTTACTGTTTGCATTTAATGTTTGCATTCATATTCATCTATTGGCTGTGCTGTGTCTCTCTGTTGGGGTGGGAGTTACTTGAGGTAAAAGGCCCAATACCCAGGCCATGAGTGAAATTTAGGATACTTAGGAATAGAGTGATTCATGGGAAGCGGGTGGTATTGCGCCACTTAGCGGAACATTGATATCACGAGCAGTTCAGACCCTGGTGGGACATTATCGTTACATACTTCGGGTGTGTATATGATGATGTTCTGCGAAAGGTTATTTATGCTGCGTTTCTTTCGACCTTACCCTGGCCTAGATAACACCCGTGAGTGGGGAGGGTTTGATCATTACAGGTACAGTTGCTGATTGGTTGGTGATTTGTTGATAACTCTTGGTACTGATGGCGACTGTGAAGTATGGGGCATTTATTTCTGGGACGCCAGAGTTCTGTCCGTGGTTTATCAGCGGGTTCCGTTTATTTCGGATCCCCGGGCTGAGTTGAGAGTACTTATTCAGAGGATCCGTTTGTCACCCGTTCAGTGGTTGTTCCTGTGAAGATAGTAATATAATCTCCGGTTCCGTTTATTTCGGAACCCCCCAAGTTGGATTTATGGTGACTTGATCCCGCAGATGTGACTGGTTCAGAGAAGTGTGAGGTCTTCAAATGATTTGGTGGCACAAGGGCCTGCATTCATGCATTTGCATCATATCATCTCGCATTCATCTGCATTCAACTCATGTCTGTCCGTACTCAGGGTCCATTATTTTTTAAACTAAGACTCAGGTTGAGAGACATCCAGATGTTAAAATATTGTTGATGAAATTTTATCTGTCTCAATGAAACCAAAAAAAAAAGAGGACTGAATATTCCTAGTACGGACAGACATTGCATGTGTGAGTCATACTAACACATTTGCTGTTTTGTAGGTTTCAGTATTCAACCGGTACGCATAGCTCGTCTGTTCAGATAACCTGCTGGGGGTCAACAAATCCAAGCTGATGGATCTTCCCAACGCCGATATCCTTGAACTGAAAGAGATGATGAGGGAGTTGTTCAGTGTTGTGCAAGGACTTGCCTTGGGGCAGAAGGCCATGTCTGAGAGATTGGAAAAGATTGAGAAATGGCTGATAGTAGAGAAGGTTCAGGGGAAGACTCCGTCCTCCGAAGTGAACAAACCTTCTGGTACTGTAGCAAGGAGATCCTCCGACAGTGGTCCATTCAAGAGGGAAGTTGAGCCAGTTGGTGTGCCTGCAAAGAAAGAACGTAGTAAAGATCGTTATCATCCTTATGCTGCCACTGTAACCACTCCTGTCAGCAATCCACCTGCTCAACAGCAACAACTGCCACCTCAACAGAAGACACCGGGAGCTAAGAGCCAGGTGAAGAAGGAGAAGGAAGATCGTCAGTTTGAGGAACCACCTGTAACTTATGCCCTTCTTTTCCAAAGGTTGATGGATCTTGGTTTAGTTCGGCCGAGGATTTTGATTCCTATAGAACAGCAGCGGAGGCCTGCCAACTATGATGAGAGTGCCAAGTGCGAGTTTCACTCTGGGGCACCCGGACACAGCATTGAAGGTTGCAGAGCTTTTAAGCATATTGTCCAAGATCTGGTGGACTTCAAGGCTATCAGCTTGGCCCAGATAATGAATGAGGATGTCAACCCCGTACTCAGGCAGGGACCAGTAAAGGTAAAGATGATGAAAAAGGTCAAGAAAGGAATAGAAGTGATTGAAGAGGGTCGGCTAAAAGGTCCAATGGCTATGGTTCCAAAACTTCCGCTACGAGATGGAGCCTTCCCTGCTGTTGATAATGCTTGTGCGACTGTCACTACAGAAGGGTGTGTATTGATGAAGGACCCGACCCAGAAGATGAAGAAAGTAGAAATGGACAATGAAAGATGTAAAGCACCCAGTCTGGCAGTTGAAACCGTCCAGGTGGAGAATGCCTTTGTCGCTGGGAAAAAGAAGAAGCTGTCCATTTCTTCTTATAAACAAGCTCTGGAAGTGGTGAAGAACAAAGAGGCCCAAGGCTGGGGGAGGATCATTGACATCGTGGTAAAAGCAGACATGTTTGGAATCGGTTATCAGTCGGATTTAGAGTCGTCTAGACCAGACAGAGGATGTCGTCCACTGTACGCCTTCGTCAGTGCAGGAATGTTGGATCCTGGTCATGCCCGTTCAGTGGGTGAAGATGTTGGCAGTGACCGCGAACTCGAGTTGTGGATAAAGTCGTGCGTACCAGGAAACTGGAAGGACTCCAAAAGCATCACTGTCACTCATTCTGAAGAGTAGTATTTCTGTTTTTCAATTTTTGTTTGCATGAAAGCCATACGTTTTGCCCGAAACGTAATGGTCCATTGTAAGGGCCATCTCATGTGTTTCATTATGCAACATTTTGCATCAGTGATGAATGGATGTTTTTGTAGTTAAAGGCGGTGTTCCCTATTTTTCATTTAATTTTGCAATTTAAAAAAGGAAAAAACAAATAAAAATGGCAACGTTTTTTCATTCTCTTTCCTTTTGATTTTGTCTCGTTCCAAAGTGATTACTCTCCTGATCTCACCGATAACGATTTGGTTACACCTCTGTATGACTTCGACAATTCGATCTATCATGCCAGAGAAAAAGGCGAAGAAGATTGTGATTTGCTGGAATTAGCCAGGTCATTGAAACAAGAGGAGAAGGTGATTCAACCACACGAGGAGCGATTCAAGATTGTTACTCCAAGCTCCGCCGAGGTTAGAAAGCGAAAAGCTGAGGTCGTTTCAGAGGCAAGTCAAGAGCAGAATGGTAGCCCTTTTGAAAGAGAAGGTTGATACATGTGCCTGGTTGTATCTAGATACACCAAGGTGGGATACCAATGTTTTGGGGCATAAACTACCATCAGGAGGAGACTGTGCAAAAGCTGAGGCCGACAAAGGATGAGAAAGAGAGAAGGTGTGAATAGACTATCAAGATGCGAGCAGAGCTAATCTGAAAGATGGATTCCCGGTACATCACAATGAGGTATTGGTTGATTATATGGCTCAGGTCTCAGTGTTTATCTTCATGGATGACTTCTTGGCCCAGACCAGATTGAATTGTTGCCAGATGATATGAAGTAAACCAGGTCCATCACACAAGGGACACCTTCTTGTTCTAAGTTGATGTCGTTCCGTCACATGAGGCCGGTGCCACGTATCAGAGGTCTACGGTGACTTTGTTTCGTGATATGATTCATCGTGAAAGCAAATGCCATGTTGATGACATGATGGCAAAGTCCCAAGCAGAACAGGGGCATCCGATAGACTTGGGGCAAGTTGTTTGACCGGTTGAGATAACTCATACTTTTGAGTCTGAATCAGTACACTTATGGAGTGTTGTCCATCAAGCTACCGAGGCTTGTTGTGAGCGAATCAGAGGAATCGAGGTCGATCCTGCTAAAAAAAAAAAAAAAAAAAAAAAAAAAAAAGAGAGAGGGTAAGTTGTAGGAACCTCTGATTCCGATACCTCAGTGAAAGAAATAACCGTTAATCCGGTACTTGATAACCCTCGAGGGGTCTACGAGGTGCGTATTGAGTCAGCATGACTAGTCTTGTCGAAAAGAGTATGCAATTTACCTAAGCAAAAAGTTTATCGACTGTGAAACAATACACTCACTGTTCGAAAAAACTTGATGTACTTCGGCATAGGCTGCTCGCCGACTGAGACAGTGTATGCTGATTCATACCACTTTGTGGATGTCCAAAATGGATCTGATCAGATATGTGTTTAAGAAGCTAGTAGCAACCCATGGAAAGGTTATCAACCAAGGAAGTTTGAGGTCCCTGATGAGGACATCTCGAGGTACTCAAATCGAAAGATTGAGAGTGACTGATCCCGGAGGAGGGGTCTGACCCCGAATCCGAACGGATTCCGATGTCTGAGGGGGAAGGAGATGAGGTGAATAAGTTAGTGCTTCCCGGATCACAGTTGGTTGCACCAACAATGGGGGCTGAACATAAAGTCTGTATCCTGGATATTGAACCTAGGGATGTGTATCTACCTGGGGCAGTGTCTTCCTCACAGAAATATGAGAAATCAGAGAAGACTGAATGGATAAGGACTCGAAATGACACGTTGAGCCCAACTGAGGGAAAGAGCTGACAGTTACCTGGCATGGGGCAATTGTACCCAGTGAACGAAGCATGTTGTTAACCAAGAAGTGTGACCTCGCGCGTACCACGTGGAAGAATTGGTTGAAAAGGATCCTTCCTCCTCAAGACGATTGTGGGGCAAATGGATGAGCAGTTATGAATTCATTTGTGGTCAAGAAGGTTTCCCCTGACAGAACCTTGTAGTTGACAACCACGGATGACGACGATTTTCCATCCACTGTGAGTGCGGACGCAGTTAGAAAATACTTCGTGAAAGAAACCCGCTGGACAAAAAGAATAAAGGGTCCAGGCAAAAAAGGGGCATCCCGGCGAACCAAGAAAAAGAGAAAGGTTCGGGCAAAAGTTAGGGATAAAAATAAAAGAAAAGAACTGTACACCCGGCAAGTTGAAAACCCGCAAGGGCGACTTGGGCAAAAAAGGGTATCCCGGTGGACTGAAACCCGAAAGGGCGGTCCAGGCAAAAGAGGGAATGAAACGAACAACTGTGTCTAGCATGATCATTTGTGCTCATGATGACTTGGATAATCTCCGATAGAGACCGATCGGAAGCGTCTTGTTCAGAAGACAGAAAGTGCGGAAAGTCTTGAGGACATATGAGGTGTAACTGAGTTGGAACCCGATGAGATCATGGTTTCACGTTGCCCTTAGGATATATTTTTTTCCTTTTATGTGCAATCACCTCTTTCCAGGGTTTGCTTCTTGGGTGTTGCTCGATTGTGAGCCATCTTTTATTCCAGTCAATAAAACGTGTGTTCGGTCAAATAAATTTTGTTTTTGTGTCATTACTGTTTTGATTACGAAAACATCTTTCATTTTGATAAGAATATTTGCATTTTTGAAACATAGAGGTCCCTTCTGATGCATGCTTGTGAGATTGAAATTTGGAAATCTTACTTGGAAGTCTGAGTGACCTAAGTGTTGAAATATCAGAACACCTGGGGCATACCTGGGACACATTTTTATCTGACGATCTCTTGTGCAGGTGCTGTTAGATATCTTCATTCACTTGCCAGTGGTAATATGAACCTTTTTGACAAGAGATCCCCTCAGAGTCCAACCAGGGGCAAGGGATAGATGAACCGTGAAAAGACGGTGAAGGATTACGACAACGATTCTGGAAAGTTAATCAAGAAGACTCTTCAAAGTCTGATGATTGGAAAGTATGTATGAATCCCAAGAGTTCAACCTCCGTGAAGTACGGACGAGTTGGGAATACAAGATGATGGAGCAGAAAAGTCCAGAAGAGTCTGGGAGTTCTTAAAAGTGGAAAGTCAACACTATGGGTGGATGATGGATACCAGTGTTCGACGAGTCGACCGACATCCCTGTCAAACAAGCTGTATCTCCCCAGAGGATTAAGAGTGTGATCTCCCTGGCAGATTCGAGATCGTTGTCTCCTCAGCAAGCCTGAAGGTTATCACGTCCCCAGCCCAAGCCAGTATTGAAGCTATCAGAGTTATTTCCCCTGCGGAGATGCCTGTAGACAGTACCTTCTTTCCCCAGCAGATCTAAGGATTGCTTCTCCCCAGCAGGCCTATGCTTGCAGATTTCCCCAGTTGAGAATCCCCGCTGAGCGCCTGGCAGTTATTTTCCCCGGGAGCACCCCAGTGGAGTCTATCAGTAGACTGTTGGTGTGTTCCCCAACAATTGGTTTTGTGATGCTATTATCTCCAGTATGGCCGTGAGTGCTTATCCCAAGCAGGTTTGTGGGAATTCATCTCCAGTATGATATGACGTGTTATCATCCTCAACAGAGTTGTTACTCTCACCACTATGGTTGTTCTCTCCACTAGGATCGTTCTCCTCAGCAGAGTGGTGTGGTTTTTCCTCAGCAAGTTCCCCGAGTGGAGCGGGTCTCATGAAATACATCTCCAGCAGTGATTCTCCTACATATGGATTGGTTGAGTCTTCCTCCCAGTGAAGTCGCTTTACCATTCCCCAAGAAGAGTTCCCCGCAGAATATTTCCTCAGTCAGGGTCTCCCCACAGGGTTGGAGTACCTGATCTTTTGGCTCCCTAGCCAGGTTTCATTTGCATTTTGCATGTAGTAATCATTGCATCCTCAAAAATCGCGTAGCATTCCCATTCATAAATGGAGCATTACGCCATAGAAAAATCAAACATATGCATTCATATGTTCGAAACCCCATTAGACCGTATTCCCTGCAGAGACGGATTTTTGTTCAACCTGTACAACGCATTTGCTACAGTTGCTCCAGTCAACAATTGGTGTTGATAATCCCCTATAGAGGTTTATTTCCTCATCCGTTGGTGAAAGGAAAGCCTGCTTCTCCCCAGTGAGACCCCCCTGCAAGTGTTCAGCCTTGCCCGGTCATCTTGCGGATGTCAGTATCCCGTCAGCACCCGCGTGCGTTTTCCTTGGTGTCGGTAACACCATCTTTCGGTGATTCCCAGTCATGCGTAAGTGTCTGGTCTTCTTTGATGTCTGTAAACATCATCTTTCGATGTTCGTAACGTCGTCCCTCCCCTAGTGAAGATTCCTCCTCTCCGTTGGTGTCGATAAACGTCGAGTTTTTCCCGATCATCCGTTGATGATTTGGATGTGTTCACTCTCCCAGAAGAGTTTCCTCCTCTCCGTTGGTGTCGATAAACGTCGAGTTTTTCCTAGTCATCCAGTGATGTCTAGTTGTACCCTCCCCATGTGGACTTACCTCTCCGTTGGTTTCGATAAACGACGAGTTTTTCCCATTCGTCCGTTGACGTCTGGTTGTGTTTCTCTTATTCCCATTCATCAGTAAATGTCTGGTCGATCTTTTTTTGGTGTCTGTAAACATCATCTTTCGATGTCTGTAAACGTCGAGTTTTCCCATTCATCAGTAAATGTCTGGTCGATCTTTTTGGTGTCTGTAAACGTCGAGTCTTCCCATTCATCAGTAAATGTCTGGTTACCTCTCCGTTGGTCTCGATAAACGTCGAGTTTTTCCTGGTCGTCCCCGGTTGGTTACCTCTCCGTTGGTCTTGGTAAACGTTGAGTTTTTCCCATTTCGTCCGTTGACGTATGGTTGTATCTCTTCCAGTCATTCGTTAATGTCTGGTTACCTCTCCGTGGGTCTTGGTAAACGTTGAGTTTTTCCCATTTCGTCCGTTGACGTATGTTTGTATCCCTTCCAGTCATTCATTAATGTCTGGTTACCTCTCCGTTGGTCTCGCTAAACATTGAGTTTTTCCTAGTTGTCCGTTGGCATCTAGTTGTGATTTCTTTTCCCATTCATCGTCGTTGCGATGTCTGGATGTGGCCGTACCCTTTGAAAACAAAACCAAAAAATATATACCCAGTAATAAATATCAAATCCCAGTGGACGTTTCCATTGGTGGATCCCTGTATTGTGCAAATTCTACGGTTCTTGGTATTCAATCCCTGTTTACCCTGAAAGTCTGACAGCCTTTGCTCTCATCCATTCGGGTTCCCAGTTGATTGAATAGGGGCAGCTGTAGCACCTCAAATTTGCACCTATCATTGTACATACATTCTCATATTAGGTCATAACATAACATGGCCCACTGCATAGCATTGCATTGTCCCAGTTGCCTCAAGTGCAAGCCAATCAAGAAATTAGGTCAAAACTGATCAGGAGATCAGTCAACCAAGCAAGCAAGCACAATTCTCAAGGAGACAAAGCCCTAGGATTGGTCCAACATGTTCACATGACTTGGGGATCCATTTGAAGTGTTTTGGTCAAGGATTGGATGTTCAGAAGTCATCAGTCAATGCACAATCAGTCAGAAACCCTAAAAGTCAACTATTGGTCAACTGTCCATTTAATCAGTGATTTGATGATGGAAATTGGTTTGAGAGGTCTCATTCATGTCCATATAGTCCTCATATATCATGTCAAACAACATCATGGAAGAATTTGAAGCCAGATCAGAAATTTCCAAAAATGGAAACTGGACCTGTAACTGAAACTTACCAAAAATGGAAAGTCTTGATCCTCAAACTTACATCATGATACAAGCTTCAAATAAATTTTTGCCCAACATGAAAGTTGAAGATCTTGTTCTCCCATTTCCAAAAAGTCCAAGAACACTCAATTCCCATGTATGGTTGGCAAGTTATGATCGAATCATTTTCAGAAATTCTTGAACTTCAAAAGGCCATATCTCTCAAACCATTTGGCCAAATTGGGTGGGGTTTTTTCCTACAAGTCACATTTGATCCCCTCTTTCCAAAAATGTAACTTTCATGTACCAAAACTTCACCAATCAAAATGGCATTTTTGAACCTACTTGAATTAATTTTAAGTAAGGTGAAAAAGTGAAGTTTTAAAATAATCATTTCCAACCATTTCTACTATCCAAACATGTTCTGAAATGTGGTTTATGACCTGTTGCAAGCCCATTTCCATGCAGTACACACACCCATCACCTAGTTGCTTGAAAATTGGAAGAAAAGTACACTTCTCACCCACTCTATCCCACATTTCCATGGACTTGGATTCAGCACCAGTAAAACAGCAGACATACATCATATTTTCTGCTGAATGAAACCCCTAGTTGCAGCCTCAAAAACACAGAAATTCACTCATTCTCAAAAAAACTTCATTCTTTGCATTTTCCAAAATCTGTCAACATTGGCCAAAGAACTGAACCTGGCCTTGCTTAATACAACATCCATTCATCATTTTGAACCTATTTTCACCACCATTCCCCAGCTGGAAGGCCCACACACGACTGTTGCATTCAAGAGCCTCATCAATGGCAGGCTTTGATTTGTTCTGTTTCAAGCATCATTGAGCTAAAAGTATCCAACCATACATCTCCTGGGAGCTTTGTGTGTACCTGTTTCGAGCTTGCATCATCAAACAACAACTGATTCTCCACTTTCTTCAAAACTTGGTAAGAATTCGAACTCAACCTTTGATGAAATTACATGATGCATCTTGTAGGTCTTTTCACTGTGAGTGTCATGAGCTTTAAACCGATTGAAACCGTGCCAAAATGAGAGAGAACGAGGGTTTTAAAGTTTTATGTTTATGACAAGATTTGGTCGATTCTTGATGTTGTTGTTGTTTTTTAGACAAATGGCATGTTGATTCGTGTTAGGGGCTGTTAGATCTTCATGAAAATATGTTTAAATGGCGTTTCTGGGACTTTTGGTTTTTTCTGGAAATTTCGCGCTGTTGCTGCGTTTTTCCTGCGGATTTTCCTGCAGCCTTCATGAGCTGGCTGCGGATTTTCCTGCGGATTTCTGAATTAGGGTTTTGTATGAACCGCGCCCTTTTCCATTTGAAACGGACCAATAGAAACATTTCGTTTCCCTGGCCAAAACGCTGCGTTTTGGATAAGTGACCTGGGAATTACAAATATGCCATTCCCGGTTTTTATTTCATTTAAATCATTTAATTGTTTCAATTTTTATTTCACTTGGCATGGCTCACTTGCAAAAATCATAACTCACTCATTTCAAATCCAATTTTCATGGGAATTTTTGCATTATGTTCATCTGGATCTCTACCTTTTTATCATGATTTTTGCTGATTTTTTGGATGAGTGAATTTTAAATGGCATTAGGGTTTTGTTCATGTACCCAATTTTTGTACACTTTGCCAAAACATTTGTGAAATGGTGATACTTTATCCAATGGCTCCCAAATTTTTTGTGCTTAAACTAGACACACTCATGGTGATTTTGGTGTAGAGTTTGTGAATTTATCATTTCTGGTTTGTGAGTTATGATTTTTTGAATTAGGGTGTGACAATTTGTGTCACACCATTGATGTCCAACTTCATGATTTTTGATACCATGCTTCTTGACCTCCAATTGATCTGATTTTTTGCATGAACTTACTCTTGTATATCTAGTTTACATGTGAATGTTCTTGGAATTATTTGTGGCATTTCCTAATTGTTTGAGATTTTCTCCCCTGTTTAGTCATATGTTGACTTTTGGTGACACATGTTCCCATTTCATTTGTGAAATTCTCATAATTTATTAGATGGACATGAAATTTTACATGAGATAACTAGACATCCTCATCTTTGCCATGGTTTTAGTCCCATTCATTTATCATACACCATTTCTGATTTATGATTTTTCTAAGTTGATGCATGTTTGGTTGACTTCTTTGAGCATGTTCAAAATTGCTTTGACTTTCTGATTTTCATTGACTGCCTTCCACTTGTCCAAATGAGATGAAATTTGACATGCTTACCATGCTGTGGGTTGTGATTAAGCATGATTTATTTGGTGATTTTTGGAAATGTTTGAGTTGACTTTTGATGAAAGTCTTTCTGTTGACTTCTATGAGCTTCTGTTTGCAATGCTTTGACTTAAACTGTTCATGAAATGATGATGATGATTGATATGAATGTGAAACCAATTGGTTTTGTTTCTTGATTGTTTGAACATGATTTTGGATGCTTGCCCTTTGCTGTTTTGACTTTTTCATTCTCTTTTGACCCTAGGCTTGCCCTAGTGGTCCTGTTACTCACTTTTGAGCTTATGTTTTCAGGTTGAGCACCAAATGACCAATGAGACCAATTCTTTTTGATTGAGCTTGCTTGAATATCATTGACTAACTTGTTTGTTTTGTAGGTGGCTTGGCTCACATGCCTTGAGCCTTGTGCTTTGCACATTCACTTGCTTGGGTTGACTGGTTGATATCTGTTTCATTTTGATTTAACTTTGACTTGTATACTAACTGTGCTTGACTGATTTCAGGTACTTTAGTTGCTTAGTTCCTTGTGAACTTTTTTGCTTTGCTTTGCTTATGTAAGCAATTTGCATTGAGTTATATCTCTTTTCCTTCATGTAGCCTGGAAGACCTGGCCTGTTACTTGGCCAGGCAACTGTCTGAAGTCCTCCTTAAGAGGCAATGTTTGTGGATGTTTAATTTTGTCCCTGTACATAGTCAAAGACCTCCTAAGTGAAGAGGCAATTGGCAGAACCCAAGGGATAAGCAATCTATCCCCTGCTATTCTGTGTGTCTTCTGCTTTGCTCACACCACTGTGTTGATGCATTGCAGATACAAACCCAAGATCTTGTACAATCGTACAGTTGAGTCAGTATCAAATGTGTAGAAGGGTTCCCACTTTCTGAACCCACACATTCTTGTCTTAAGCTCTCCCAGGCCAGGGATAAGAGCTGTGAAGTCTTATCTTCACTCATCTTTCATCTGCTTCACCTTAGTCTCTCAATGGCAAGGTTAAGAGCACATTCACCCAGTTCCAGAGGTTTGTTTGTTGAGGTTGATATGACCCCTCGACTAAAACCTAGCCTTGCTTGAGCCCCTTGTTTGTGTATAGTGTGTGCTACCTGTGCTTGTATGTTTGTTTGACTTGCTTCCTGTGCGAGTTAGGGTTAGTTTAGACTTGCTTCCTGTGCAAGTAGGTTGTGCTTGACTTGCTTCCTGTGCAAGTTAGGTGTGTGTATGGCTTGCTTCCTGTGCAAGTCATGACTAGGATAGGCTGGCTCCCTGTGCCAGTTAGCTAGAAACCTTAACTTAGGGATGATTTTGCATGATAACATCTAGGCTCGAGTCGTAGTCTCCCTAGTGTTGTGTCTCCCTCTGTTATCTGGTTAGGCTAGTCCTGTATCCCTCTGTAGGGGAACTACGTCGCCCTGATCCTCATACCAGATGAGGTACGTAGGCAGGAGATGAGCAGATCTCTCCGGGCGCCTGTGTCTTTGTTTTGTCTTGTTGTGTGCTTGGAAGCTGATGTAAGTCCATCGAGTGGCATTCGGGTTCCAGTGTGGGTTTGTTGGTTCGGATGCTGATGTAAGTCCAGTGATTGGCGTTCAGGCTCCACGTTTGCCTCTTTGTGTGTGTTTTGGTTCGGATGCTGATGTAAGTCCAGTGATTGGCATTCAGGCTCCACGTTTGCCTTTGCCTGTGTTTGTTTGTGTGCGTGTCAGCCGAGCTACGAATGCTCTGATTCTTCTCTCGTCCGAGAAGATACGTATGCATAGGATGCGATATCCTAGCGAGCATGTGTCGTTTCCCCAGTCCGAACTACTTCGACTCTGATGTCTATGCCTGATAGACTAAGTAGGCCCAGGATGCGATATCCTGCCGAGTCAGTTTCAGTCTTGTTTGCTTCCTGTGTCTCTTTCAGCCGATGTTTGTGTGTGTGTGAGCAGTATTTTTAGCAACCATTTTCCTTCCCATTGTGCGTGGATCCCGTCGAGTACGACGGATGCGTAGGGGTGCTAATACCTTCCCTTCGCATAACCGACTCCCGAACCCATTCTCTTTGGTCGCGAGACCATGTCTTTTCCAGGTTTACTCTGAGCGTTTCCTTTCCCTCTTTTGGGATAAATAACGCACGGTGGCGGCTCTGTTGTTCTTGTTTTCCCGCCGGTTTTTCGCGTGATGCGACACTTTCCCTCAAACAACTTTTAGCATCAAAAAAATCATGTCACTAATCATCAACAAAACAAGGATTCAAACACATACCTCTGAGATCTTCCATGGTTCTCTTTCTTTCCTACCTTTTGTTCGGCCTGATCATCAAGATCGAATGGTTCATCACACCACACTTGAGAAAATTGTTTCTCATGTCTTCCCTATTCACACTCTCACCATTTCTCTATGGTGTTAATGCATATACCTTCAAAATTCACAGTACATATTACCATACCATAGGCTTGCATAAGCTCTTTTTCAATTATCAGATACACACTACACACACTTTTTGAGGCCTTTTGAGGTTGTAATTAGGCTAGGGCTAAGGTGGATAATATATGGATAATTGGGCTAATGGTTCAATGTGTTTCCATCATTCTTTTCACTATGATAAGTATCATTGCTAGAATTTCTTAAACATTATTTTCTTTAGTCAGTTGGTCAGGACTTCTCAATTTTTCAACTGTGTTCTCTTTGTGGTGAGTGCTCCCGTGTATATATTTTCTATTTCTTTTTTTATCAAGCTTTTTTTCTCTTTTCTTCTGTTTTTTCCAGATGCACTCACATTTTTGTACTTCTGCACAGCTACCCCAAACTTAAAGGTTGTTATTCCAATAGCAACCCAAACTTAGAATGACAACAGGTTCAAAAATAAAAGATATTACTCTGAACAGGGTAGGGAAGTGTTTTAGGCCATTGTTTCATGATGTGGTAAAATAATAACAAACAAAGGGGATATAGACTTAACATGGGTTAACAAATGATATAATAATATAAGGGATGGCTATAAATGCTCAAGGCTATAAACAAATAATGTGCCTCGGTGTGTGTAACATGCACAAGTTATCAGAAAAGAGAAATGCATGTTCCAGATGATAAAAACACACCTGAATGCTCTCATAGGATGAAAATTGTGTTTGGCTTTTCTGTTCTCACCATGTTGGTAAGGGCCAACAATTTCCACAGTGCCTCGTATGTGATGCAACTTTACATGATTTCAACATGACCTGACACCCCTTTCAGTATAACATCCAGAGAACCATATCAAATCATTTCAGAAATATTGTGACTGCTTGGTATTTGCATGATTTGGGCATATAAACTTTGTTTGGGTGTTCATAGTCAGTCACTCATGCGAGTTATCATCACTTAAATAACATAAACATAAAAATGAATTAATTGAAAATACCAGTAATATAGTAAACTCAGAGTTTTGGGAAACATGTAGAAAAAAATCAAAAATGAAAGTACATCAGCTCATCAAAAATAAAAAATAAAAGAAAGATAAAAATAAAAATAAAAATAAAACTAATCATTGTCTGTGTCCATGTCTCTGTCCATCATCTGAATGTCATTGTTGATCATGGCATTCGGGTTACCATGATGCATGAAGGATGAAATAGGCGACATATGTCCTAGATGACCTCTCTACTCAGGACTCTTTAAGGAACTTTAGTGTTGATGCGGGGTAGGTTGAGAGAATTGAGACTGGTGGTGGTGGATTGGCCTTCCCAGCTGGATCGGAGTATCCATCCCAAGATACTAGTAGCGACCATAGAAAGGTGTTAGGGGTCGCCTTAAAACCGGTCTCTAAAGCACTGAGTAGCTCCTCACATGTCCATCTAATAGGTGAGATATCAACTTGGAAATCCAGTATGCACATAGAAATCATGCATAAAACAAAACATGGACACACGATCTATGTGTCCCTGAGAGTCCTCGTCAACAAGAGGAACTCCCTCAAGTATATACTGGGGCTGGTGTCTACTGGATCCAGTCGGCTCTGATAGACGCTCTCGTGTCTCTAGCCCCTCCTCAGTCGGTGCTTTCCTCCTATGGTGTTATGTTATCCTTCCAACATCCAATGGCCGTGTCGGGTTCACAATGCGGGCATCAGCAACACCCCTGCTTTCCTGCATAAAAGAAGGATGACAAAAGCATGTCCCAAAGACTTCTTAGTCTAAATCCAGGCCATCTCATCCATGTCAGTAGAAATAATACGACCGACGTTCACAACGCGTCGATTCAATAGATAATATATAGCTTGAGCTCGCATAGTGGTGAGCTCTGACCCACTCCGATTAGTGTCCAAAGTGTGGTGCAAGAAGTAAGTTCACGCCTTCAGGATAACATCCAGATCCACTATAGATAGCTTCCTAGGAATCAAAGTAGAAGAAGGTTGCCAATCTCTTTCCTTAAGTGCCAAGTTATCCAGCATCGCTTGGTAAGGCCAAGTAGTCCCAAAAGACGTCTTCATCAGCTGATACTCACAGTTCGGCTCCCTGAACTTCATCTGTATTAACCTATTCACCGTTTTCCAGTCGTACTGGATTTGTTTTCCTCTAACCCAAGAAATCAATTCAGGTTCCGCGGAAACATCTTCAGAAGGGGGTCGGTAGGCATTTGCGTAGAACTCCAATACCAGATCCTTAGCCACTAGCTGGATCTGACTATTCAGATAAGTCAACTTATGGTGCTTCAGTATAACATGAATGCCTTGGTGTTGGTCAGGGTGAAGGTTAAAAGCTCTTTCCTCAATAAATTTTATGTCTAGCAAGGAAAAGTATTGTTCGTCATGTTCAGCAGAGAAGAACCTTTTATAATCATGAGATGAAGATGAAGAAGTCACAATTGGTTGTAGATTAGGAGATATTTGGCTTAATACAAATGAATTCTAGGGAAAAACAAGAAAAACTCAGAGAAAATATGTTAGAGCAAACAATAACGTGTATGGCACAAGGTGGGAAATGTCAGAATATATATATATATATATATATATATATATATATATATATATATATATATATATATATATATATATATATATAGTGCCATGTACGAGCCATATGTGTATCATACATGCGCTTCCAGGGCCATACGCGTATGGGAAACGGGCATAATCAGTTGAATATTTGTATTACGTATCATACACATATGCTTCCAGGTGACCGTTGCATACGCGTATCACCTGGCCATACGCATATGGCCCCGTTTTTTGAAAAATGGTTTGACTCTTGATGTTACTCATACGCATATGGGGACTTCCATACACGTGTGGGCAAAGGCCCTGAATTTTTGAAAAAGTGTGTACACCATATGCGTATGGACAGAGAGCCTGCAAATAGGGGGAAAAAATAAGGCACCCCATACGTATAAGCTAGGCCTTACGCGCATGGGCAGAAGGCTGAAATTTTTCGAAAAAAAAAACTTTTTTTTCTTGCCTTTTTTGTGTAGTTCTTTTCTTTCTGTTTGGCTCTACAACACACGACTCTTGACGGATAAATTAAACACACTAGAATGTAAAACACACAACTGGTATTTAACTACTGTTACCTCCCTTGGGTTGTCTCCTAAGTAGTGTTTTTTTATGTCCATAGCTCGACGAATGACCAGTTTATGGTTCTCTGAGCTGGGCCCCTTCCACCAGGCCAATTTCCTGTCCTTGGTAGTAAGGTTTCAACCTTTGACCATTGACCTTAAAGGTGTCCCCACTGGTATTATTCTTCAACTTAACTACCCCATGCAAGAATAGTTTGTGTATAATGAACAGTCAATTTTCCAGAGAACAACTTCAACCGGGAATTAAACAAGAGAACCAATTGGCCTTCCCGAAATTCCCTTTTTTGAATCCTCTAATTATGCCATTTTTTTGTTTGTTCTTTATACATATTCACATTTTTGTAAGCATGATTCATAAACTCTTCCAACTCACGGAGCTGAAGAATTATGGAATCCCCCGCTTTGAATATATCATAATTCAGGAATTTGGTGGCCCACAATGGCTTGTGTTCCAACTCTAGAGGTAAATGACAAGCTTTTCCATAAACTAATTAATAAGGAGACATACTTGTGGGTGTTTTGAACGACGCCCTGTACGCCCATAATGCATCATTCAACTTTGTTGCCCAATCTTTCCTTAAAGCACTCACAGTCTTTTCAAGAATTTTCTTAATTTGTCTATTCAACCCTTCCACATGCCCACTTGTTTGAGGATGGTAGGGGGTGGAAATTTTGTGGTTCACATTATATTTTCTCAGCAAGTTTTCCATGAGGCGATTCAGAATAGGGTGGAAACGGTCCCATAAAATTTAGTCCCCATACATCAAACAATTCCACCTCCAACAGAGCATTCTGGGGCATCTGATTCCTCTTTGAAATGTTACATGTTTGTTGACATCTATCATATTCTTATCAATAAAATGAGCATCTTTGAACAAAGTATGCTAATATAACCCAGATTGGAGGACTTTTATTGATGTCATATCTCCACTAAAGTGTCCTTCATATTCCGAATTATGACAAGCCTTCAGAGTTTCCCTCTGCTCTTCTTCAGGAACACGTCTTTGGACCAACCAGTCTACCCCTTTTTATAAAGGTATGGATCATCCCACAAATACAACCTGCAATCA